>NW_007245967.1:219013-235204 GCF_000164805.1 Carlito syrichta
CGGGGCTGGGAAAACACCTCTTATCAACAGGGTGTCTGAATGAAACGTAATTGTACACCTAACCCTTAACTGTACCCCACAAAACTATAATAAAAATACTGATTAATTATTAAAAAAAAAAAAAAAAAAAATCTTCCTACAGAGGAAAATGTAAGTTCCAGTGGTGAAATCTATAAAAGTTTTAACAATGAAATAACATTTATACAAACTTTTGTAGAAAACAGAAATGATCACTGCCCAACTCATTCTAAGATGCTAGCATAACTTGATACCAAAACATGGAAAGATATAACAAGAAAGCTCCAGACTGATAACACTTATAGCTACAAAAGTCATTACCAAATATTAGTAAATGAATCCAGCAAGATACAAAAAGGATGACACATCATGACCAAGTAGAGTTTATTTCAGGAATGCAAGTCTGGCTTAACCTCTGAAAACGGATCAGTGTAAGTCACCATATTAACAGAATAAACTAGAAAACTAGAAAATCCTTATGATTGTTTCAATAAATTTGAGAAAATCTATTTAATAGATTTTTTTGTCCAATAGCATTTGACAGAATTCAACATCCATTTTCAGCAAACTAGAGAGAGGAGAGAACTTTCTCAAACTGGTTCAGGGCCAAAAACAAAAAGTCCGCAGTCGACAGCAAAGCAAAGGACTAGAGTACTTCCTGCTCGCGTCTGGGACAAGGCAGAAATGTGTGTGCACCGCTTTCTGCAGGGCAGAACCCAACAGAACCACGTTCTTTTTTTATTTTTTTGAGTTGGAGTCTCACTCTGTCACCCAGACTGGAAAGCAATGGCCGCTCCCTGCCACCGCAGCCTCGACCTGCTGGGCTCTGGCGATCCTTCCGCCTCAGCCTTCCAAGTAGCTGGAACTACAGGAGCGTGCTACCACGCCCGGCCAATTTTTTTTTTTTAATTTATCGTACAGATGATGAGGTCTGGCCAAGTTGCTCAGGTGGGTTTTGAACCCGCGGGCTCAGGCAATCCACTCACCTTGGCCTCCCAAAGCGCTGGGATGCCAAGCTGAGGCACTGAGCCCAGCCCAGAACCACGTTCTTAATCCCCCTTTGCCACTTCTAACCATGTAAACCTGAGCAGTTTACTTAAACTCTCCAACTCCCAGTTTCTGCACCTACAAAATTAGTACACTCATATTTCCCTTGGGGGCTGGGTCAGTGCCTGGCGTGGAGAGAGGGCTTCTTACATGTCACAAGTATGAACTCTGTGCCTTCCTGGTAGAGGACGAGATCCCTGGATGCAGAAGTCATTTCTCTTTTGTTTTCTTCTAGATCCTCAGTGTGTAGCTCAGCATCTGGGACGCAGTAGGTGTAATATAAGAATTTGTCGACTAAACTCTTGGGATTAAAAAATGGATAAAAGGTTCCTGAACAATTATTTTTCTTTCTAAATGGAATCCTGAGCTGGACCATTCCCACTGAAAAATGGTTTTGGTTTTTTTTTTTCATGTTGATGAAGTTCATACTGACTTATTTATCTTCACTTGATGATCCTTTGGATGCCCTTGGAAGAGTCCTGTTAGCCATATGGGCTTTCGTGACAAACTCAAGGACAAGACAGATGCTTTAATCTTGAACTTAGGACCCTTTCAGTGTCTTCTCTTGCTACACGAGTTAGCAGCGTCCACTCTGACCAAGTTGATTTCCCCCCTTCTCCACTCTCCCTGGAACATTCTCACATTTCACCACTCGGCCATCTGTGGTGCCTGAAATGCCTTCTTCCTTCTTCTCTTCAAACAACATCCTGTTCCATATTCCAGGCCTTTCCTTCTCTCATTTCACATTTACCTGATCAGAAATGTTATTTTCCTACCCTGAACTTTAGGGGAAATATAACTAAAAACAGGATTTCCTGCCAGCCCAGAAAATCTCCTCCACAAAATATAGGAAAGAAAAAAATCGTTTTATGATGGAATACAGATTAAACCTGGCTGTGACGAGCATCACAGGCAATCTGGTAGAGATGGCGAAGGCAGAAAGGAAGCTCGCCCTGGGTGGAGCCGAGCAGAGACGACCTCGCACATGCGTGTGCTCAAGACACATTTTGCAAGCAGTTCTCAAGTAAGAGGGCTTGACAGTACCACTTGCCAGACAGACTTTGTCCTAAATTCGCCCGGTAGTGTGAGTGGTCGTTTATGCTTGCTAATTGCCTTAATCCAAAGGAAAAATAAACTTCCGGCATCTTCCCCACAGGTGGTAGCATTGCACTTGGAGCAAAGGACAGGGTCCTATCCTCCCATGAGACTGGGATATGGGGGACCGTCTCCCTGATGGTGACATTTCAGATAGTGACAAGAAGTCTTAATCTCTGGATTAAGACTTCTTTTACAGGTCTGTTTCAGATAAATGGATCCCACGTCCTGTCAGAAACATTTCTGGGCTGTAAAAGTGGCGAGAAGCTTATTTAGCTTTTAAAAACACTTACATTCATCTCCAAGAGGCAGAGAAAGGAGTTATACATTTTCTAAAATAAATACTCCAAGAAAGAGCAGAGGGAAAGCCTGGTTTTGTTTTGTTTTGTTTGTTTGTTTGTTCTTTGAGTTGGAGTCTCACTCTGTCACCCAGACTGGAGTGCCGTGGCTGCTCCCAGCCACTACAGCCTTGACCTGCTGGGCTCTGGCGATCCTTCCGTCTCGGCCTTCCAAGGAGCTGGAACTACAGGCACGTGCTACCACACCTGGCATTTTTTTTTTTTTTGATTTATCGTAGAGATGAGGTCTCGTCAAGTTGCCCACACGGGTCTCGAACCTGGGAGCTCAGGCAACCCACTCACCTCAGCCTCCCAAAGCACAGGATTACAGGCTGAGCCACCAGCCCAGCTTGTTTTTTGTTTTGATTTTGCTTTTGCTTTTTTTTTAACCAGGGAGAAGTTTTTCCCTCTTGTTCTTAATTTGTATTTGCCCTCGAAAACTCACACAGCCCTTTTGGTCAGCGCATTTCATCAATGGAGGCATTTATATGCTCCTCACCTCTTTTTCCTATGAGATCATAGCAGAAATGCGCCGTGTATGTGTGCTTTGGCCCCTGGTGTGTCCCGTGCTCAGGTCTTTCCAACCTGTCTCTTTCTTAGCCCACCTCTTGCTTTTAGGCTTCCTATTCAGTCTGTCTCTGGCTTTGGGCATCCAGTCACACACATCCCCAATCTCTTCTGGCCCCTTTCCCTTGAGATTGACATGGTCCCCTGTGGCTTGGCCTCACATTATTCCCTTGGGCGCTGCCTCCTTGGGAAGCCCAGGTGGGTGATTTTGTGGAACTTGCATGTCTTCCTGGTTATAGCAGAACAATAGCAAGAACATCCTAGCCATGGCCACCATGTTGGAGGACGCCATGTGTACTTCCTTGTAGCTACGCCACGCACAGCCTAGGAACTTCAATAGGAGTCCAATCGTGAGAGGAAAATGGGATAACGTCTTCCACTCGTTGAGGGCTCTTTATTTGTAAGCAACAGTGAAAGTTTGCAGTTCACACTTCAGAGAGAAAAGCCCAGTAACAGGGGAAAGAACTGAAATTTTTCTGGGGGGTAGGGGCACAGAGGAGTGGAACACCTTGCAGGAGAGGCCGAGACCTCCCAGAAGGCGAGGAAGGGGCAACGTGGGATCACGTGTTTGTGAGAAGGGTTGCGCGTTCCACTTTGTGGAATCCTGTCCCGCTGCCCATGCAAAATCTTCAACCAAATCTGTGTTGCTCATCAGTGCTGTTCGTGGGAGTGGATTCTCTTTGGAGAAAGCAGCTTGCATTGCGTTTGCTGGCTCAAGTGTGACGAGCACCAAACCGGAGATTCCAGACGGGGCCATCTGACCTCCGCGTGGCAACTCAAAGTATCTCCGCAAAGATGGCGATTCCTGGATGCACTCTGGCTTTCTTCGGAGCAGAACAGGGATGGCGTCTGACCATAAAGTAATCCAGGGGTCAGCTTGAATGATCCCAGCACCGGGGCTGCTGGATATTGATAATATCTCAGAAAGGTGTTCAAGCATCAGACAGAGGTGCAATGAGGTGATTTGAAACATACCCCAGAACTTTGGAGCAGCGCTTCTGAGCAAGCCTCGCTCACCTCTTTCTCTGGATTAAGACTTCTTTTAGGGGTCTGTTTCAACTGACCAAGAGGACAGGAACTGTGTCCCCTTCCCCAGGCCTGGACCGTCTAAAACGGCACAACGATGGGTCCCGTGTGCCCCGACCCAGCTCCACAGGATCCAGCCAGAGCAGCTCACGCTCCACCAGAGGGGCTCAGGGGTGGTCCAAGGCACCTGTCTACACTGAAGCTGTGGGCCTCCCAGCTCCGCAGTGCAGTTCTCACCTCCCTCAACGTCTCACACTTTCATGGAGAGCCACTGGGCTTGGGCTCACAGCTTGATCTCATATGTTCACAGCTGCTAATTAGTATAACTCTCTAAGTATGTGCAAACTTTTAAACGAACAACGATGACTTTGTTTGGTTTAAGAAACAGAAACATCCTCCAACTGTAAACATTTACTTACGCAAAATGTCATGAGGATTGTGGTAAGTAAACAACATTGTTCTCATCCCACCCTTCTCACTGAAAGCATCTGTCTCTGCTGAGAGCATCCCGGACACTCGGGCTGAGGTCACAGGGCCATCCCTGGCACCTCTCTTTCCTCTGCCCCTGTCGGAGCTACCCCCAGGCAAAAGGAGTCGTATCTCCCATCACAGCAGGGCCCTGACTGCCGCCTCTACACGGTCCCTGCCCTGGTCCCATTCCGCGTCACCTCTTGCTGGGGCACTCCGTCGTCTCCAGGCTGGGATCTCTGCCTCTGTCTCCTCCATTCAACAACCACAAAGCAGCCGTGGCAGCTTCTCAAAATGCAGGCAGATCCTGTCTCTTTCCTGCCCAAACCCAGCCCTCCAACACCCTCTCCACGTGCCTGTCAATGCCCAGACTCCAGAACATGGCCTGCAGCGTGCCAGGGCCCGCTGCCCCTGCAAGCGCAGTCTATGCTATCCCCCCAGTGCTTTGCTGAGCTGTCCACTAGCTTAGTTCTTATGGTATTACGTTGGATGATCAAGGTCCACTATATATAGAGAGCAGCCTGTGCTATCCCCCCAGTGCTTTGCTGAGTTGTCCACGAGCTTAGTTCGGTTGTGCTGGGATGAAGAGTATTCACAGATTTAGCAAAGCTTAGCCGTGCTCAGAATTATTCCGGCAACTCACACGTGGTTTGGGTTTGTCTGTTACAGTACTTAGCCTGCTCTAACTAATATACAGGACTGCTCTTCAAAGTTTCTCATCTATTTATCATCGGCATTTATGGTTTTCCTCATAAAAGTATTTTACTCAGATAAACACGTGACACGAACTTAGCTACTATTCAGCGTGTCTTCCCTAACTAAGCCTGGGACGTTCCCTGCCTGTCTCAAGGTGCCAGCTGTCTTCAGTTTCTCAAGGAACCATGCACGTATTTCATTATTTCGTACTGTATCTGTAACAGTATAAGATGCATCACACAAAGTGCAAACCATACCAGGGGGATCCCCTCGAGACGGAATGCAACAGACTTGTCAAGACGCCTTTCCCACTGCTCAGAACAGCTTTTGAACTTGTTGGTGTTGATGCCTTTTAGTGTTTCTGCTGTTTTCGGTTTCACCTCTCCCACACCAGCAAAACGTTTCCTATTAAGGACTTTTTTAAACCAGGGAAACAAACAAAAAATGTCACTTGGGGCAAGAATGGGTGAATAGGGAGGTTGGGGCATTGGTTTTTGGTCAAAAACTGCTGAACACTCAGCACATATGGGCAGGTGTGCTTGTAAGTCACCCATCGTGAAACGGGCAAATGTGTAGAAAGAATCTCCAAAAAGAAAAAAAAAATTCACTGAAACCGAACATAGGCTATCACAACGCTAGCTGGTACAAGGATGCCGATGGGTTACCTAGTGGGATATGTCTGTACTATCAGGAGCCCGCCCTCCAAAAAAGTAATTCTGTTTTTTTCTGGGTCCCCCTCATTTGTGATAATACAAATTTGTAACAATACAAAATATCTTCTTTCTGTTTTGATCACCATGGAGGAATAACGGACCTTTAACAAAATTTTAATCTCTTTAATCTTAATCTTAAAGATTTCTGAGCAATTGATCAATGTTATGCTGTTAAGGGCAAACCAGTCAGGAAAAGCTGCAAATGACAGCTAAGCCCAAAACCCTGGTGGGTGCCCTTAAAACCACCAGAGGTCCCAAAGGATGGCGGGTCTTTTTGGGGCTGAGGGACACATGGATCGCCCCTCCAGTTGTTGGTTTTCACTTCGCTCAGTCTCGATGGCATGTTCAAGTTGGATACTTTGAAGAGAATTTAATAAAAGGACTATTTGCGGAGGTGTAAGGAGGACTGAGGTGGACCAAGAGGGGGTGATGCCTTGAAGCATCTGGGCCGGTCACCTGCCCCTGCTGAGTCAGGGTTTACTTGTTACAGCACTTAACCTGCTCTGATACTTAAGTCTGCCCTTCTGAGTTTACCACCTATTTAAATCTATTTTCTATATTTCCACTGGATAAAGACCTACAGGGTGAAGTCTCTCTGCCCCTCCTCCCGATTGGTGATCACTTTCAATCATGAATCTTCTAGAAATATATTATGTATAGACAAGCAAATAGGAATTGTACTTTTCCCCATTTTTATGCAAATCTCAGTAATATTTTGAGCTCTTACTCTATGCCAGTTTCTGTTCTAAGAATTTTACATGTATTTACTCATCAAATGTAAAGCATCTCTCTATGTTATATACTGATAAGCCTCTAACTTACAGGTGAGACAAGCCAAGGAATAGCAAGCCTGTGATATGCCCAAGGTCATGCAGCTGGTAAGGATGGGGGTAAGATGTGAACCCCAGTGGGTTGATTCCAGGGCTGATCTTTTCTTTTTTTTCTGTTTTTCACATTTTTTGCCTTTTTTTTTTTTTTGACTTGGAGTCCCACTCTATCACCCAGGCTGAAGTGTAGTGGCACACTCACGGCCACTGCAGCCTCAACCTGCTGGGCTCAAGTGATCCTTCTGCCTCAGTCTTTCAAGTAGCTGGAATTACAGGTGTGCACTACCATGATCGGTTTATTTTTTTACTTATTGTAGAGACAAGGTCTCACTAAGTTCCCAGGCTGGTCACGAATCCACAGGCTCAGACAATCCTCTCGCCTCAGCCTCCCAAAATGCTGGGATTACAGGATTGAGCTACCATGTCTGGCTGCATTTTTTTTTCTTTTTTAGACATGGAGTGTTGCTCTATTGCCCAGGCTGGCCTCAACTCCTGGTCTCAAGCAATCCTCCCATTTCAGTCTCCCAGAGCCCTGGGATTACAGGTGTGAGCCTCTATGCCCAGCCCAGATCCCATCTTTGTAACCCCTGTATTATATGGCTTTTGTGATAACACTGTTAATATAATCAATGTATTTCATCCTTTCTATGTTATAAAATAGTATTGTTCCTATGGTATGATCATTCCTTTTTAAAAATTCCATTTCATCTTCCTACTTATTTTGAAATGGTGCACTCTATTTTTATTTTTTAGTTCTTACTCTTAAAATATAATATGTATACTTAACGTCTACAATTAATATTTCCATTCTCATCAGAAGCAAAAATGTGAAAGCCAAATCACATCCTCCCTGATTTGTATGCTGCTGTTTTCTAACAGATCCAATTTGGGCTTTAGTGAACTATTTTTTCGATTTGCCAGTGAGGACATTGTGGCTGCTGGACTTTGTCTGTTCAGATTTACCTGTGCCTTTGCCAGTTTCTGGCCCACCTCTCTCCTTGCTTGGAAGGTCACGTGCGCATTACTGGATGAATCATAATGGTGGCTCATGACCTGCTGTCATCATTGACCTACCACGTCTCCACTTTAGAGTTCCGTTGTGTGTTTGAGGAGTCACTGGATGCACTGCTGGACCCGCCAGCACTGCTGAGGACTTCTGTCGATGGACCGTGTCTTCTTGCATCTCAGAATCATTTGCCTTTTTCCTAGAATGCGTGGGTCTGAACGAAGCCCTTTGGTCGGCGGGTGGCAGATGCTTTTCATTTTTATCGGGAGATCAACATCTTTGCCACCCTTTGCCCGGCTTGAAGGATCCTTCTGCTGGGAAGAGAATTCCAGGTTGACAGTTTTCTCTCAGCCCCTGAAGGCATTGTTCCGTGGTCTCTGGCTTCCATGGTTTTGCTGGTGAGGAAGCTGCTGTCCGACGGTCTCATGCGGTGGTGCGCTCTTTCCAGCCACCGTCAGGAGCTTGTCTCTGGCACTCTGCAGTTACGCAGTGATCTGTCCAGATTCTGGCTTGTTTTCATCTTTCCTGCTTGGCGTATGTGATTCCTTTACTTCTGGATGCGTAGCTGCCATCAGTTCTGGAAAGTTCTCAGCATGCGCCCTCCCCCCCTTTCTGTTTCCTTCTTTACATGAGACGTTTCCTTTTATCTTCTGTGTGTCTTCACATTTCTCTCTCTCTTTTTTTTTTAACTTTTCTGCTTATTTTATTTTTCAAAAAAATGTTCAAAATGAATACAGGAATCTAATTAGATCTTGTCACTTAGGTCAACATATTATTCATTTTTGAGGGATAGGGAGAAGGAGATACAAAGACTTGTTTATGTAGCTTGTATATACAAAAATACTTTATTTATCACTTGAAGTTGAATGTATACCCAAAGTTACCCCAGTTATTTCTTCTATTAAGTTAAATTCAGATATATTTATGTATCTTATGCATAAAAATCTCCCAGACATTTACCTATACAAGGGAAATCCATTCCAAAAAATTACATTTTATGAATATATCTTTAATACATTAAACTATTAATAAATTATCACTGAAATCCATTTTCTTTTCTGGGGGAAAATATAACCTAGATCTTGCAAAGAGAATTGCAATCAAAGAGACAAACTTTATCATACTTACTCTTCTGTTAGTATATCAGAGTTTTTGTTGGTTGTTGAAACATAGCAATATTAAGGCTTCAATGTTAAAAGTGGTATATTTATAAAAATATTTATGTCTTCATAGTCACTCGCATGTTGGGGAATGCATAGAACTCTCTATGATTTGCATTCCCAACAAACTGAAAAGACTTCCTCACGATGGACTTAGAGTTATTATAAGCCTCCAAGTAATGTCTTACTAGCTCCATCACTGAAAAGAAAATATATTAAGGGCTGAATAATGTTAGGAACGTTACTGTTAGGAAGATATTTTAAATCATCAGGACAGAGAGAAATGCTTTTACAATATCGGGCATGACTTTTTAATTTGCTAAAACTGTTACTAATAGAAAAAACAAATGGTCCTTGGTGACTTCCATTCAAAAGCCATTAATCACTTTTCTGAGTAATGAAGTTGGGCAAAAAAAAAACCTCGGAAAAAAGCAAACAAACAAACCAAGTAGCAGAGGACTGTGTCCTTAGAGATAGGATGATACAGCAGCATTTGACACAGGTCAGGAGGACAACTATATCATTTAAATTATATAGCTCATTTTTAAAAATTCACATATACTAAGACATTTGGGAGACTTTAATTCTTTATTATATGAGTAGTATCTTGGTTGTTTAATCAGTTGCCACGGTCTGCCTATAGCTTCCAAGGCCACCAGAGGTTGGTCTTGCACTTAAGTTATACAGGGCAGGAGAAATCAGGGAGGACTGCATGGATTTTTTTTTGTAGACTAAACCTGGAAGTAACGATCATCCTTGTGTCCATGTTCCCGTGGCCACAACTCAGTAATGTCATCCTGCCCACAGTCAAGGCAGGCTGAGGAATGCAGGTTAACTCTGTTTCCAAGAGAAAAGAGAATGGCAGTCTCCAAACAGCATTTCTCCACTGTCTGAGTTCTCTCATACCTGCAGAGGCATAAACACTGGAAAAGATTTTTTCCACATTCATTGCATTCATGAGGTTTTTCTTTTGTGTGAATTCTTTGATGTATAGTTAGGGTTGTCCAACAGTAGAATGATTTCCCACATTTATTACATTCATACGATTTCTCTGTTGTGTGAGTTCCCTGAAACCTGTTGTGCTATTCTGGCAAAAAGGTTTTTTTACATTCTTTGCATTCCTAGGGTTCTTGTCCTGTGTGAGTTCTCTGATGTACAGTGACAACTGACCTCCCACAGAAAGTTTTTCTACATCTGTTACATTCATAGGGTTTCTCCACTGTGTGCGTTCTCATATGTACACTCTGAGCTTACTTTACAAGAAATGATTTCCCACCATAAGATTCACAGGGTACTGTATTTGGCCTCTGTGTGGGCTCTCTCACGAACAGTTAGGTATGACTTATCAAAAACAGATGTCTCACATTCAGTATATGCATAGGGCTTCTCCCCAAATGTGTTTTCTGATTTGCTAATAAAACATTTCTCATATTTGCTACATTTATAAAGTTTCTCTCCTGTGTATATTTTATAATGTTTAGTGAGGTTAGAGTTTCTATAGAAAGTTTTACCACATATGCTATATTCAAAAGCGTTGCCTTCTCTACTGAGTTCTCTGAAGCTGAGTAAGGAGTAATTTCTTGCTGAAATTATTCTTACTTTGATTACTGTCATGGTATTTATTTTCCAAATAAGCTGTATAAAGATTTAAGGGTGTTCATTTCTTACAAAGTTTTTCTCTCATTTGTTACATTGATAGTGATTCTCTCCTACCTAACTTATCTCTTGTGCAATGAAAGCTGACTTATCACAGACTTTTTCATATTTGTTATATTTACAGGAGTTCTCTCCCATATGAATCCTCTTATGTGCAAGAACTATTGCCTCCTTGTCGAAGGCTTTCCCTTGTCCACTATCTTAAAAAAACAAAAACAAAACACACGGCTGCCCTGTTTGAACTTTGTCATTCTGACTAAGAGGCTCACAGTGGCTGAGCGACTTCCCAGCTATGTTATGGTCATCAGGTTTCTCTCCATACTGCATCGCATCAGACTCGCTAGGGAGAAAAGCACATTCTGACGTACACTGAACTCCTCTGACCTTATTCCTGAATACTTTTTCCATTCTTAACAATCAATGTGAAAACATAGTTTGAGCTGAAATTTAATTTCTTTCCTAATCCAACTTCTTAGTTGATGTGTTGCTGTTGGTAATGACAGTTTGTCACAGGTGTCTGTCTTGATTTTCCTGACTGGTCTCAATCAGGCCATCCACTTTCTAGATATCTGTGGAGCCTCTCTGAAGACTCTACAAGGCACATGGGTGATGCATGAGCCCAACCGTTCCCAAACCCAAGAGGCTTTGGTTTGAGGGTTCTTTTACTACGCATGGCTCTGCTTTTTGTTCCAGTTTGAAGACCATCTCAGGTGAGGTCATGTAGCACCATTTACTGTTTAAGGTGGAAAACGTTGCCTTTTTCAGTTCTTTGGCCAAGCAAATATCAATGTACTTGGTTTCTGTCATTTCTGGGAAGATTTAAGAACTGGCACTTGTTTCACTGCCTTATTTTTTTTCTTCCAGCCCTAATGACCAGAAATGTTTCAATAAATACCATTCCATCAGCCTGAGGTCACAAAGAGATTTGTTGAAAACCTTGACTGTTTCAGCCCCTCAGAGGTTGGGGCCATTAGTCACCACGTTATATGCTGCCCCACTGCCTGATAAGCAGAGAACCCCACATCATAAGAATTAATAGAAATGCAAGCCAGGCGCTGTGGCTCAGCCTGTAATCCCGCGCCTTTGGGAGGCTGAGGTGAGTGGATTGCCTGAGCCCGCGGGTTCGAGACCCACCTGGGCAGCGAGACCTCATCTCTACAATAAATCAAAAAATCAGCCAGGTGTAGTAGCGCATGCCTGTAATTCCGGCTACTCGGAAGGCTGAGGGAGGAGGATCGCTGGAGCCCAGCAGGTCGAGGCTGCGGTGGCCGGGAGCGGCCACTGTGCTCCAATCTGGGCGACAGAGTGAGACTCCAACTCAAAAAAAAAAAAAATTAATAGAAATGCATAAGAAAAAATATAGAGAAACCAACAACCTAATGGAAGCATAAACAAACTATGACAGCTCATTCCCTGTCTTCCCAAAATTCAGTATCTAAAAAAATATAAAAAGATGTACAGACTCTCATGAACACATAACCCAGAGCCACACTGGGAACCCTGTAGAGTCCGGAATCTCCCTTTGGAGGACAGTGGGACTGCTGCTGTAATTTCTGTGAGCTAGGAATTTCTAGGTCAAAGTATGTACCCTGCTAAATTGTAGGTTTGCCAGGGGAGGGGGCATGGGCACGTGGTAACATCAAGGATACCTGGTCCTACACCAGGGAAAGTGAGGACCGGTTGGAGGACCAAACTTCACCTGCGTGTAGATTCCTTACATACCTAATCCTGATTTGTACCTCACATCTCTTTTTTTAAAATTTCTTTCTTTTTTTAATCAATGTTTTTTATTACGATGCTGTGGGGTACAGTTAAGAATTAGGTATACAAATATGCTTTGTTCAGGCACCCTGTTGATAAGAGGTGTCTCCCTGTCCCCTGACAGGTGTTTACTACCATTAATCCCAACTCCTCCCCACCCCCCATAGTTTCCCACCACTGTCAGTCATTTTCTTATGATATTACGTTGGATGATCAAGGTCCACTATATATATATAGCAGCCTGTATATATCCCCCCAGTGCTTTGCTGAGCTGTCCACGAGCTTAGTTCGGTTGTGTTGGGATGAAGAGTATTCGCAGATTTAGCAAAGCTTAGCCGTGCTCAGAATTATTCCGGCAACTCATACTTGAGTTTGGGTTTGTCTGTTACAGCACTTAGCCTGCTCTAACTAATATACAAGCCCGCTCTTCACTTTTTCACATTTCTCAGTGTCTTCATCCTCTGTGCTGCACTCTGGGCACTTCCTAAATTTCTCTTTTCCAATTCACGGACTGTTCGTTCAATTATGTTCAAACTGCTTTTTAATTCCTCCACTTGGTTTTTTTCTGGTGATAATTTTTCATCCCAGAAGCTCTACTTGTCTTTTTGAAAACCATAAACTCCCTTGACTATGCCACATGATTCGCTCCCCGCTCTCTCACTGGCGATTTTGACATCTGGCGTCTGTTCTGTTGTGATTTACCCTGACCACACCCCGCGGCGCCTCCCTACCTCATCCGAGGGGTATATTTTGTTTATTCACTCACTTTTGGATGACTGTTGTCTGTGAATGCTTGATGGTCCTGGCCTGGGGAGTGCTTATCTACAGAAATCATCTGCACTTGCCCTCCAGGGAGTCAGAGGTCTCCACCACACGGGCCGCCTCATAGTAACCTGTCGGTCTGGGGGTCACTGGGCAGTGTGTAGACGTGAACCCAGACCCATGTCAGAGCAAGCCAGCACCACTTCTCAGGAAGTCTGCTGCTGGGGCTGGAACTTTTTCACCCAGAGAAGGGACAGAAGGGGCAGCTCCCACCCTGGCTCCCATCGCAAGCAGGTGGCTGATTTCCCCGATGGCCCTTCAAATGACTCTGGAAGGTCTTCATCCACCGGCCCCTTGCGCATTCCCTGACTCAGCCACGAAGCCCACGCCCTGGTGCCCGAAATGGGCTTTTGCTCCCGGAAGTTCTGATGTCTTTCTGTCTTTGCTGCCTGTCGTCTGGATTTACTCTTTATGTCTACTAGTCCTGAGAGACTTCTTGCAATTATAATGTGAGCCTGGGAATATACGTGTGTGTGTATGTGTGTTATGTGTGCGTATTTGCAAATATGTGTGTATATATGAGTATGTGTGCATGCATGTGTATGTATATATCTGTGTATGTGTGTATGCTGTATATGTATATGTGTGTATGTGCTTGTGTGTGTATGTGTGGCGTGCATGTGCGTGCATGTGTATATGTTGAGAGGTGTATATGTGTGTGCATGTATATGTGTGCTTGTGCGTGCATGTGACGATTCGCCCAGCAGCTGATGGATTGACTCATGGGGACCTGGGGGGGGGGCTTTCCAACACCCGGTCTGCTGCACGACCCAAGCCAGGATGCCTAGTGCGAACTCCTGGGACACAAGCGCCGCAATGGCTCCTCAGAGCCCTCGGAAGAGCGGCTCAGCCCCGCCCCGGCGTGGGCAACGAGGACCTGCTTCGTGCAGTCACAGATCTGTCGATCGTGGCTCTCACGTGCTTGGCGTCTTAATGTCCACAGACTCCAGGATGACTCCAGCCACCTCTGCGTGTCTATGCTCCACGAGGGTGCCTGGGAGGCGGAGAAAATGGCAGGTGTGACTTCTGAGCATGACAGACGCCTCCTCGCCCCTGCTCTGGGAGCACTCCCTCAAGGAAGTGGCAGCTGTGTCAGAGTCACCCCTGCAGCCGTGTGGAGCATCCACGTGGGGAAGAACTGGAACCCCCGCTGGCGTCGCCTGAGTGGCCCTCCATTCCAGCCCTCATCTGGCCCACAGGGTGAGGGCCACCTTACAGAGCCTGGAGCCAGAGCCACCTGGGAAAGCCACTCCCAGACACCGCGCCTGCAGCTGTGTGAGACGATACACGAGACTGGGCTCAGAGCCTGGGATTTGGGGCGACGTGTCATGCAGCAGGAGAGGGGGACAGACCAACACACGTCCGCTTCATCCTACGCTGGACTCTTTGCGCAGCAGGGACCGCTTTTGCTTCTGCCTGCCCTGGCCCGGAACGTGGTGGAGACTTGAGACATGTTTGCTGAGCCAGTGAGCAGGGCCGTGAACGTAAGGATGCACATCCTGTGCCATGGAGGTAACCAGAAGCCCAGGCGAGAAGCTGCTGGCATCACCTTACCTCACACGGTGACCAACCCTTCCCTTAGGGACTGAGAGACTTCAGATTTGGAGTGGGCTGATGCAGAATGTGCTGAATGTAATGGGCTTTCCAAATATTGGGCCATGACGGATAACAACCAGGCTCAGCCTAACCAGTTCTCATCATTGATCTCCTCGGAAGAAAACAAAACACCACGGATGTTCCAAAGTGGCTTGGGTTCCATTCCAGAGTCAGAGCCAAAGGGGAAAGACGGAGCGTTTCCAGACCACGAGTGTGCGCGTGTCCCCTGCGTGTGCCTGCGTTCTTGCAGCGATGGCGGCCCGGGAAGGAAGGTGGACGCGCCTCACCCTCCGCCGCGCAGGCCTCGCCTCGGTCCTGCCGCAGCTGCCACTCGAGCCCCGCCGCCCCGACTTGCCCAGCTCTCGGGCTGCTCCCTCCTGAGCCTCCCTGCATGCACGTCTGTGGGTTCTCGCGGGCACTTCACTGGCGCTGCTTTGTGTGTGGCTTACCTGTACTTGTGAGTGTGCCGGGCATTGGTTTCCTTCCGCGGAGCAGGGGTGTCCTGGGTAGGAACAGGATGCCAGCCGTCAGGACTGCTGTGGGAAACCACACAGTGGGGCCGGCCTGGGAGGGCCTGGTTGTCATCCCCAGGGGCCTGGGGATCTGTGTCCGTCTCAGCCTCAAGAGATCAGGGCTCAGTCAGAGGGAAACACCACATGAGGCAGAGTCAGGACTAGCCAGGAGGCGGGCGGGACCCAGACCCAAAGGTCCAGGATCAAGAGCTCCCTGTCATCGAGAAGCATCGACACGGCCCAGAGAGACCCCCAGACACAAAGTTGCAGCCCCAGGCAGAATTTCTTCCTAAGCTGGACCAGACATTTTTCACGTAAAAATACTCATCTCTGTGTGCACTCAGGGTGTTGTATGGTGCAGTAAACTTAACAGCTGCCCAGTATATATGTGTATATTTATATATGCAATATCATGAAGATACACAATACTCAAACTTTGAAGTTTTACTATGTGTATGAATCTTACCATATTTGTATTTGATTTTCCTACAGCTCTGTGGAATAAGAAGCACAATCTCCACTTGGGTGTGGTGGCTTATGCCTGTCATCTTAGCACTTTGGGAGGCCAAGGTGAGAGGACTGCCTGAGCCCAGGGGTTCGAGACCAGCCTGGGCAACTTGGCAAGACCTTGTCTCTACAATAAATCAAAAAATTAGCCAGTCATGGCGGCATGCACCTGTGGTTCCTGGTACGTGGAATGTTGAAGTGGGAGGATCGCCTGAGCCCAACAGGTCGAGGTTGTGGTGGCCGTGAGTGTGCCACTGCACTCCAGCCTGGGTGACAGTGAGACTCCAGCTAAAAAAAAATCACAGTCTCGACTATACAGGTAAGAGGGTGGAGGCTTGTGTGGCTGTGAGTGTTATGCAAGGGGACCACCCCAATA
>NW_007245968.1:0-11507 GCF_000164805.1 Carlito syrichta
ACTCCCATAAAGTTCTTGAGGAATTGGAACCCAAGATTCCTGGTTCCTTTTCAAAAGACATACTAAAATGTGGCGACATAGACGTCCAGATTATTGCTTAAACCTTATCAGGAGACTTTGTATATTTACGCGATAGAGAACTCCAAGAACTGGATTCCCTTTCCATTGTCAGCAAGTTGTCCTGAATTTTCCGGTGCATGTGGATTTCAAAACTCTGTGTTCAAAAATGGAGATGCCCAGATATTTCCTAGGGAGGTTGAATCCATGAATCCTGGTTACATTTTAATAATACGTACTAAATATTTGGCAACTCCAAAACCCTCGGCCCCTCTACAAATAAAGTACAAACGGAAATTTAATGATCACCATGTTCATCTTAAGACCAAAGTTACATCCAAATACGGCAATATGATACGTTTTTCCAGGAATCAGGCCTTAATATCCTGAGGAACTTAAAGGATTTGTACTACCCGATACCCGATTACAACTCTCAAGAAGACCAGAATGTTGCTGGAGTTGTGAAATGACTGATTCATAATACCCACAAGTCAAATATCTCTGAAACATGAGACCAGCTCCAAACCTTTATTCTTGTTTATACAGCAGCAAGACACTCTGAGAATCTTTCGGATTGTGGACTAGTGTATCACAGATTCCTTATTCTTCTTTACCGAAGGGCCGTGTTTTGTCCTGTATATGAGGACTCCCGTTCCCCAGAATCCTGTTGGGAAAACCTATTTCTTGTTTTGCCATTAGGAAGATGTCAGGTAGATATTGTGAGGGAGGAAATGTGTAAAAGCGGTTTCTTAGTTCCCCTTAGCTAGAGATCATATAGATTCTGCTTATGAGGACTGCTATTACCTATGCTCCAGCTTCTAAACCCTGATCTTGTTTAGACCACAGCAGATGGCCTGTTGATTTTAAGGACTGAGGACTGCACTAACCCTGATTCCTTTTCTTCCTTGGCAAGGGGCTGTGCATTTTCCTGTATATTAGGACTCTCATTAGATACATCCTGCTTTGAAACTCTGATTCTTTTTACAACTTTACAAGATGCTCTGTAGACTTTTGGGATTGAGGACTCGTGTAACCTAGATTCCTTATTATTTCTTAGCAATAGATCATGTAGATGCCTGTAAATAAGGACTCCATTTTCCAGATTCATGCTCGAAAACAACATGATTCGTGTTTAGCCCATAGCAAGATTACGAGTAATGCAGATTCCTTATTCTTACTTAGAAATACGCAGTGAGGTTTCATTTATGTGAGGACTCCCATTACCCAGATTCCTACTACAAAAACCTGATTCGTGGTTACGTCTTAGGAAGACGGACTGTAGTTTTTGGGATTGAGGACTCATATAAGGAAGATTCCTTATACTTCCTTAGCAATATGACGTGTACTTTCCTGTATATGACAACCTGCATTATACAGCTTCCTGCTTCACTCTACAGGATGCCGAGACAGTTCCTGGTGACCGAGAATTCCAGTTTTTTGGATATCAAGAGAAAGACGTCCATAACGTTCTTTGGGAACTGGAATCAAAGATTCCTGGTTCCCCTTCACAAGACCTTTCCAAAATGTGGAATATTCCAAACCCAAAACCCCAATTACTGCCTGTCCAGCCACAAGAATTTTCTGTACCTTGAAGTCACCCGAATCGAGGTATTTTATACCAATATACCTTTTGATTCTGGGGAATATGATTATGGTCGTAGATTGTCCCAGGAAACAATAGGATTTCTAGGGCTAAATCCTTGATTACAACTAATAAGAGCACCAGCAAGATCCTAAGGATCTGTAATGACATATTTAGTGTATCCACGGAGCAAGTAGCTCTGAACATGTAGGGAGCCTGAAAACCAGATTGCTGTTTAAACGTTATCAAGAGGTCCTGTAGATTCCGGAAAATAAGAACTCTTAGAACCGGATTTCCTTTTAATTCTCAGTATGATGCCCTGATTTTTCATGTCAATTTGGATTCCAAATTCAATATATCAAAAGTCAGATGCCCAGAAGTTTCCTAGGTTCGTGGATTCCATGATTCCTGTTACCATTAAATGTACATAGTAAATATTTAGCAAGTGAAAAACCCTTGTCCCTTCTCAAATTAAAAACAGACACTGAAGGGAAAGGATTAGAGGGATCACCTTAAGACCAGTTACATCCAAATATGGCAAGAAGATTCTTTTTGTCCTGGAATCTGTCCTTAGTTGTTCTGAGGAACCTAACGGACTTGCAGTGCCCAATCCCATTTACAACTTTTAAGAAGACCAGAATGTTGCTGGAGTCCTGAAATGACCAATTCATAATATCCGAATGCTAAATTGCTCTGAAACATTTGGGGAGCTCCAAGATCTGTTTCTTGTTTTTCCCATAGCAGACAACCAGGGAATTTTTTGGATTGAGGGCACGTACAACAATGATTCTTTATTTGTACTTAGTTGGAGGTCACATAGTGTCCTTTATGTGAGGACTATCTTTCCCTTGATTCCTGTTTCAAAACCCTGATATTGTTAAGCTCTTCGTAAGAAGTCATGTAGTTTTTTTTGATAGAGGAATAGTGGAAAACAGATTTCTTCTCTTTTATTAGCAAGAGGCCATGTAGCTTCCTGTATATGAGGATTGCTATTACCCACATTCATGACTCGAATCCCTGATTCTTCTTTAGCCATCAACAAGATGCCCTGTAGATTTTCAGGACTGAGGACTCATATCACCCAGATTCCTTATTTTTAGCAACTGCCGTACAGTTACCTGTATATGAGTACTCCTGTTCACAGATAGATGCGTCAAAAGCTTCCTTTTTTATATCTTAGGAAGACGCCATATACTTTTTTGGAGTTTGGGAAAACATGTCACGCACATTCCTTATTTTTTCTCAGGAAAAGTCAGTGCATTTGACTATGTATGAGGATTTCATTTCCCTAGTTTATGCCTCAAAAACCCAAATTCGTGTTTAGCTCTTAGCAAGAAACCCTGATGATTTATTGGGATGGAGGACACATGTAAACCAGATTCCTTTTTCTCCATTAGCAATAGACAGTGCAGTTTCCCATTTATGAGAACTCCCATTATCCAGATTCCTACTCCCACAACATGAATGGTGGTTATCTCTTAGCAAGACGGTCTGTAGGTTTTTGGGATGGAGGCCTCGTGTAACCAAGATTCCTTATTCTTCCGTAGCAACAGGTCGTGTAGTGTTCTGTATATGAGGACTCCCATTACTGAATTTCCTGCTTCATTCTCAGCAAGACGCCAAGGTATTTCCTGGTGACTTAGAATTCCATTGCTTGGATATCAAGAGAAAGACGCCCATTTAGTTCTTGAGGAATTGAAACCCAAGATTCCTGGTCCCTTTTCAAAAGACACACTAAAAATATGGTGACAGAGAAGCCCAGATTGCTGATTAATCCTTATCAAGAGACTGTAGATTTAGGCGATTAACAACTCCAAGAACCGGATTCCCTTTTCGTTCTCAGCAAATGCCCTGAATTTCCCTGTCCATATGGATTCCAAAACTCTGTGTACAAAAATGCAGATGCCCAGATATTTCCTAGGGACGTGGATTGCATGGGTCCTGGTTACAATTTAACAATTCATACTAAATATTTGGAAACTGCAAAACCCTCGGCACCTCTCCGAATAAAGTACAAAAGGAAATTTAAGGATTACCAATTTCATGTTAAGACCAAAGTTACATCCAAATACGGCAAGATGATACTTTTTTCCGGGTAACTGACATTAATTGTCCTGAGAAACCTAATGGACTTCAACTGCCAGATATCCGATTACAACTCTCAAGAGGACCAGAATGCTGCTGGGGTCCTGAAATGACTGATTCATAATACCCACAAGCCAAATATCTCCGAAACATGAGACGAGCTCGAAACCTTGATTCTTGTTTATACCGCAGCAAGACACCCTGAGAATTTTTCAAATTGTGGACTAGTGTATCACACATTCCTTATTGTACTTTACTGAGGGGCCATGTAATGTCCTGTATATGAGGACTCCCTTTTCCCAGAATCCTGTTTGGATACCCTGATTCTCATTTTGCCGTTAGCAATATGTCATGTAGATATTGGGGAACCGTGTAAAAGAGGTTTCTTAGTTCTCCTTAGCTAGAGATTATGAAGATTCAGCATATGAGGACTGCTATAACCTATGTTGCAGCTTCTAAACCCTGTTTCTTGTTTAGCCCAGAGCAGATGGCCTGTTGTTTTTAAGGATTGAGGACAGCTATAACCCCGATTATTTTTCTTCCTTGGCAAGGGGCTGTGTATTTTCTTGTATATTAGGAGTCTCATTAGCTACTTCCTGCTTCATAACTGTAATTCTTTTTAGAACATTCCAAGATGCTCTGTAGACTTTTAGGATTGAGGACCCGTGTAACCCAGATTCCTTATTATTTCTTAACAATAGATCATGTAGTTGCCTGTAAATAAGGACTCCATTTCGAGATTCATTCTTGAAAACACCATGATTCGTGTTTAGCCCATAGCAAGATGAACTTAAGCTTTTTGGGGACTGAGGATCTGAGTAACGCAGATTCCTTATTCTTACTTAGCAATAGACAGTGAAGTTTCCTTTATGTGCGGACTCCCATTACCCAGATTCCTACTTCTAAATCCTCATTCGTGATTACATCGTAGGGTGACGGCCTGAGGTTTTTGGTATTGAAGACTCATATAAGGAAGATTCCTTACACTTCCTTAGCAATATGACATGTAGTTTCCTGTTCATGACGACCTTTATTATCTAGCTTCCTGCTTCACTCTGCAGGATGTCGAGACAGTTCCTGGTGACCGAGAATTCCAGTTTTTTGGATATCAAGAGAAAGACCTCCATAATGTCCTTTGGAAACTGGAATCCAAGATTCCTGGTTTCCTTTCACAAACCGTCCCCAAAATGTGGAATATTCCAAACCCCAAACCCCAATTCCTACCTGCCCACCCACAAGAATTTTCTATACTTTGAGGTCACCTGAATCGAGGAATTTTGTACTAATATACCTGTTGATTCTGGGGAATATGATTATGGTCGCAGATGGTCTCAGGAAACAAAAGGATTTCTAGGGCCAAATCCTTGATTACAACTAACAACAGGACCAGAAAATCCTGAGGATCTGTAATGACAGATTTAGCAAATCCATGGAGCAAGTACCTCTGAAAATGTAGGGACTCAGAAGCCCAGATTGCTGATTAAACCTTATCAAGAGTCCCTGTAGATTCCGGAAAATGAAAACTCCTAATTCCGGATTTCCTTTTAATTCTCAGTAAGATGCCCTGATTTTTCCTGTCAATTTGGATTCCAAATTCAGTATATCAAAAGAAGACAGATGTCCAGAAGTTTTCTAGGTTCATGGAATCCATGATTTGTGGTTAACATTAAAAGTATGTAGTAAACATTTGGCAAGCGCAAAACCATTGTCCCTTCTAAAAATAATAACGGACATGGAAGGGGAAGGATTACAGGGTTCACTTAAGACCAGAGTTACATCCAAATATGGCAAGAAGATTCTTTTTGTCCTGGAGTCTGGCCTTAGTTGTTCTGAGGAACCTATAGGCTTGGAGTGCCCAATACCATTTACAACTTTTAACAGGACCAGAATGTTGCTGGAATCCTGTAATGACCGATTCATAATATCCGAATGCTAAATTGTTCTAAAATATTTGAGGAGCTCAAAGATCTGTTTCTTGTTTATCCTACAACAGACAACCTGGGAATTCTTTGGATTGTGGGCACGTGTAACAATGATTTTTTATTCGTACTTATTTGGAGGCCATGTAGTGTCCTGTATGTGAGGACTCTCATTCCCTTGATTCCTGTTTCAAAAGCCTGATTCTTGTTTAGCCCTTAGTAAGAAGTCATGTAAATTTTTTTGATAGAGGAGCTGTGGAAAACAGATTTCTTCTCTTTTATTAGCATGAGACCATGCAGTTTACTGTATTTGAGGATTGCTATTACCCACATTTATGACTCAAATCCCTGATTCTTCTTTAGCCTTCACCAAGGTGCCCTGTAAATTACAGGACTGAGGACTCGTATAACCCAGATTCCTTATTTTTAGCAACAGCCGTGTAGTTACCTGTATATGAGTACTCCTCTTCACAGATACATGCGTCGAAAGCTTGATTCTTATTTAGATCTTAGGAAGACGCCGTATCTTTTTGGAGATTGAGAAAACATGTCACCCACATTCCTTATTCTTTCTTAGGAAAAGTCAGTGCATTTGCCTGTATATGAGCATTTCATTTCCCTAGTTTATACTTCAAAAACACAAATTCGTGTTTAGCCCTTAGCAAGAAACCCTGAAGTTTTATTGGGATGGAGGACACCTGTAAACCATATTCCTTATTCTCCTTTAGTAATAGACAGTGCAGTTTCCTGCATATGAGGACTCCCATTATCCAGATTCCTACTCCCAAAACCTGAATGGTGGTTATCTTTTAACAAGACGGTCTGTAGGTTTTTAGTATGGAGGCCTCGTGTAACCAAGATTTCTTATTCTGTAGCAACAGGCCGTGCAGTGTTCTGTATATGAGGACTCCCATTACTGAAATTCCTTCTTCATTCTCAGCAAGACGCCACGGTAATTTCTGGTGACCTAGAATTCCAGTTGCTTGGATATCAAGAGAAAGACTCCCATACAGTTCTTGATGAATTGGAATCCAAGATTCCTGGTCCGTTTTCAAAAGACACACTAAAATGTGGCGACATAGAAGCCTAGATTACTGATGAAACCTTATCAAGAGACTTTGTAGATTTAGGCGATTGAGAACTCCAAGAACCGGATTCACTTTCCATTCTCAGCAAGATGCCCTGAATTTCCCTGTTCATGTGGATTCCAAAGCTCTGTGTACAAATATGCAGATGCCCAAATGTTTCCTAGGGACGTGGAATCCATGGATCCTGGTTACATTTTAATAATTCATACTAAATATTTGGCAACTGCAAGACCCTTGGCCCCTCTCCAAATTAAGTACAAACGGATATTTAAGGATTACCAAGTTCATGTAAAGACCAAAGTTCCATTCAAATACGGCACGATGATATTTTTTCCGGAAAATTGGCCTTAATTTTCCCGAGGATCCTTAGGGATTTCTACTACCAGGTAGCCTATTACAACTATCAAGAGGCCCAGAATGTTGCTGGAGTCCTGAAATGACTGATTCATAACCCACAAGCCAAATATCTCCTAAACATGAGACGAGCTCGAAGCCTTGATTCTTATTTATACCGCAGCAAGGCACCCTTATAATTTTTCGGATTGTGGAAAAGTGTATCACAGATTCCTTATTCTTCCTTAGCGAGGGGCCGTGTAATGTCCTGCATATGAGGACTCCCTTTCCCCAGAATCCTGTTTGGAAACGCTGATTCTTGTTTTGCCATTACCAAGATGTCATGTAGATAATCTAACGGAGGAACCGTGTAGAACAGGTTTCTTACTTCTCCTTAGTTAGAGATCATTTAGATTCTGTATATGAGGACCTCTGCTACCTTTGTTCCATCTTATAAACATAGATTATTATTTAGCCCACAGCAGATGGCCTGTTGATTTTCCTGAATGAGGTATGCTATAACCCCGATTCTTTTTCTTCCTTGGCAAGGGGCTGTGTATTTTCCTGTTTAACAGGACGCTCATTGGATAAATCCTGCTCCGAAATTCTGATTTCTTTTTAACACTTTGCAAGATGCTCTGTAGATTTTTGGGATTGAGGGCTCGTGTAACCCAGGTTCCTTATTCTTTCGTAACAAAAGGTCATGTAGCTGCCTGTAAATAAGGACTCCATTTCCCAGATTGATGCTCGAAAACACCATAATTTTTGGTTAGTCCATAAGAAGACGACCTGAAGTTTTTTTTTTAGGATTGAGGACACGAGTAACACAGATTCCTTATTCTTACTTAGCAATAGGTAGTGAAGTTTCCTGTATGTGAGGACGCCCATTACCCAGATTCCTACTTCAAAAACCAGATTCTTGGTTACCTCTTAGGAAGACGGCCAGTAGTTTTGGGATTGAGGACTCATATAAGGAAGATTCCTTATAATGCCTTAGCAATATGACGTGTACTTTCCAGTATATGACGACCTCCATTAACCAGCTTCCTGCTTCATTCTGCAGGATGCCAAGACAGTTTCTGGAGATTGATAATTCCAGTTTTTGGACATCAAGAGAAAGACGTCCATAATGTTCTTTGGAAACTGGAAGCCAAGATTCCTGGTTCCCCTTCACAAGACCTCCCCAAAATGTGGAATATTCCAAACCAAAAGCCCAATTCCTGCCTGCCCAACCACAATAATTTCCTGTACTTTGAGGTCACCTGAGTCGAGGAATTTTGTACCAATGTACCGATTGATTCTGGGGAATATGATTATGGTCATAGATTGTCCCAGAGAAGAAAAGTATTTCTAGGGCCAAATCCTTGATTACAACTAACAAGAGAACCAGAGAGATCCTAAGGATCTGTAATGACAGATTTCGCATATCCACGGAGAACGTAGCTCTGAAAATGTAGGGAACAGAAGCCCAGATTGTTGATTAAACCTTATCAAGAGGCCCCGTAGATTCCCGAAAATGGGAACTCCTAGAAAAGGATTTCCCTTTAAATCTCAGTAAGATGCCCTGATATTTCCTGTCGATTTGGATTCCAAATTCAGTATATCAAAAGACAGATGCCCAGAAGTTTCCTAGTTATGTGGATTCCATGATTCCTGGTTACCATTAAAAGTACGTAGTAAACATTTGGCAAGTGCGAAGCCCTTGTCCCTACTCAAAATAAAAAGAGACATGGAAGGGGACGAATTACAGGGTTCATCTTAAGACCAGAGTTACATCCAAATCTGGCAAGAAGATTCTTTTTGTCCTGGAATCTGGCCTTAGTTGTTCAGAGGAACCTAACGGACTTGGAGTGGGCAATACCATTTACAACTTTTAAGAGGACCAGAATGTTGCTGGAGTCCTGAAATGACTGATTCATAAAATCCGAATGCTAAATTGCTCTGAAACATTTGAGGAGCTCGAAGATCTGTTTCTTGTTTGTCCCATAGAAGACATCCTGGTAATTTTCTGGATTGAGTGCACGAACAACAATGCATCTTTATTCGTACTTAGTTGGAGGTCATGTAGTGTCCTGTATGAGAGAACTCTCTTTTCCTTGATTCCTGTTAAGAAACCCTGACCCTTTTTTAGCCCTTAGTAAGAAGTCATGTAGATTTTTTTGATAGAGGAACGGTGGAAAACAGATTTCTTCCATTTACTAGCAAGAGGCCATGTAGTTTCCTGTATGTGAGAATTACTATTACCCACATTCATGCCTCTAATCCCTGATTCTTCTTTAGCCGTCAGCAAGACGCCCTGTAGATTTTCAGGACTAAGGACTCGAATAACCCAGATTTCTTATTTTTAGCAACAGCCATGCAATCGCATGTATAAGAGTACTCCTGTGCACAGATACATGCATCGAAAGCTTTATTCTTGTTTAGATCTTATGAAGACACCATATATTTTTTTGGAGATTGAGAAAACATGTCATTCAAATCCCTTATTCTTTCTTAGGAAAAGTCAGTGCATTTGTCTGTATATGAGCTTTTCATTTCCCTAGTTTATGTTTCAAAAACCCAGATTCGTGTTAAGCCCTTAGTAAGAAACCCTGAAGATTTATTGGGATGGAGAACACATGTAAACCAGATTCCTTATTCTCCTTTAGCAATAGACTGTGCAGGTTCCTGTATAAGAGGACTCCAATTTTCCAGATTACTACTCCCAAAACCTGAATGGTGGTTATCTCTTAGCAAGACGGTCTGTAGGTTTTTGGGATGGAGGCCTCGTGTAACCAAGATTCCTTATTCTTCCGTAGCAACAGGTCATGCAGTGTTCTCTATATGAGGACTCCCATTACTGAAATTCATGCTTCATTTTCAGCAAGATGCCACTATATTTCCTGGTGACCTAGAATTCCAGTTGCTTGGACATCAAGAGAAAGATTCCCATAAAGATCTGAGGAATTGGAACCCAAGATTCCTAGTCCCTTTCAAAAGATACACTAAAAATATGGTGACATAGAAGCCCAGATTGCTGATTAAACCTTATCAAGAGACTTTGTAGATTTAGGCGATTGAGAACTCCAAGGACCGGATTCCCTTTCCATTCTCAGCAAGATACCCTGAATTTCCCTGTCCATGTGGATTCCAAAACTCTGTGTACAAAAATGCAGATGCCCAGATGTTTCCTAGGGACGTGGAATTCATGGATCCTGGTTACATTTTACTAATTCGTACTAAATATTTGGCCACTGCAAAACCCTCGGCCCCTCTACTAATAAAGCTCAAACTGAAATTTAAGAATTAGCAAGTTCATGTTAAGACCAAAGTTACATCCAAATGCGGAAAGATGATAGTTTTTTCCAGGAAACTCGCCTTAAGTGTCCCGAGGAACCTAAGGGACTTGTACTACCTGATACCCGATTACATCTCTCAAGAGGACCAGAAGGTTGCTGGAGTCCTGAAATGACTGATTTGTAATAACCATAAGCCAAATAACTCCGAAACATTAGACGAGCTCGAAGCCTTGATTCTTGTCTATACCGCAGCAAGACACCCTGAGAATTTTTCGGTTTGTGGACTAGTGTATCACAGATTCATTATTATTCTTTACCGAGGGGCTGTGTAATGTCTTGTATAGGAGGACTCCCGTTCCGCAGAATCCTGTTTGGAAATCCTGATTCCAGTTTTGCCATTAGCATGATATCAAGTAGATATTGTGATGGAGGAACCGTGTAAAAGAGGTTTCTTAGTTCTTCTTAGCTAGAGATCATGTAAATTCTGCGTATGAGGACTGCTATTACCTAAGTTCTAGCTTATAAACCCTGATTCTTTTTTAGCCCACAGCAGATGGCATGTTGATTTTATGGACTGAGGACTGCTATAACCGTGATTATTTTTCTTCCTTGGCAAGGGTCTGTGTGTTTTCCTGTATATTAGGACTCTCACTAGATACATCCTGCTTCAAAACTCTGATGCTTTCTACAACTTTCCAAGATGCTCGGTAGATTTTTGTGATTGAGGTCTCGTGTATCCCAGATTCCTTATTCTTTCTTACCAAAAGGACATGTAGTTGCCTGTAAATAAGGACTCCATTTTCCAGATTCATGCTTGAAAACACCATGATTCGTGTTTAGCCCATAGCAAGATGACCTTAAGCTTTTTTGGGATTGAGGACCCGAGCAAAGCTGATTCCTTATTCTTACTTACCAATAGGCCATGAAGTTTCCTTTAAGTGAGGATTCCCATTACCGAGATTCCTTCTTCAAAAATCTGATTCTTGGTTACCACTTAGGAAGACGGCCTGTAGTTTTGGGACTGAGGACTCATATAAGGAAGATTCCTTATATTCCTTACCAATATGACATGTAGTTTCCTGTATATGATGACCTCCATTACTCAGCTTCCTGGTTCACTCTGCAGGATACCGAGACAGTTCCTGGTGACCAAGAATTCCAGTTT
>NW_007245969.1:0-1608 GCF_000164805.1 Carlito syrichta
TCAGGTTGTGAGTGGTGTATTAAAGTCCCCAGTTATTATGGTGTTAGAGTCAATGTCTTTCTTTAGTTTTCCTAGAAGTTGCTTTATGAATGTTGGTGCGCCTATGTTGGGTGCATATATGCTTAGGATAGATATTTCTTGTTGATGGAGTGAACCTTTTATCATTATGTAGTGGCCCTCTGTATCTTTTTTAATTTTTGATAACTTAAATGGTATTTTGTCTGAAATTAGGATCGCGACTCCTCCTTTCTTTTGTGTTCCATTCGCCTGAAAATTTGTTTCCCATCCTCTTACTTTGAGTCTGTGTATGTCCTTTCTAGTGAGATGGGTCTCTTGAAGGCAGTATATTGTTGCCTGGTGATATTTTATCCATTTTGTCATTCTATGTCTTTTCAGTGGTGCGTTTAGTCCATTCACATTCAGACTAATTATTGAAATGTGAGAGTTCGTCCCTATCATGGAGTTCTTTTGCTTTTGGGGTTGGTTCGTGTATATTTTATTCTTTTCCCTGTACTCTTGTGAAGAACGTTGTTCTTTTTTCTTTTTCTTCTGTGTTTAGTACTTTCTTAAGTATTTCATGTAGAGATGGTTTTGTGGCTGCATAAGTTCTTAGGGATTGGATATCTGGGAAAGATTTTAATTCTCCCTCACTGATGAAGCTTAGCTTGGCTGGGTAGGTTATTCTTGGTAGAAATTGTTTATCCTTTAGGACTTTGAAGATAGGGCTCCAAGCTCTCCTAGCCTGCAGGGTTTCTGCAGATAAATCTGCTGCTATTCTGATTGGTCTTCCATGGTGGGTGATCTGGCCTTTTTCTCTTGCTGCCTTTAGGATTTTTTCTTTTGTGCCTACTTTATTTAGGCGAATTATTATGTGTCTAGGAGTTGATCTTCTCATTTGTTGTCTTGCGGGGGTTCTCTGAATCTCTAGTGTTTGAATTTTTGTATCACTGATTAGATGAGGGAAATTTTCTTGAATGATCTCGTGGAAAGTTTGTTCCAATGTGGTCTCTGTTTCTCTTTCTGCCTCAGGGAGTCCGATTATTCTTAGGTTAGGCCTCTTGAGGTAGTCACTCATCTCTTGAAGGTTTTGTTCTGTCTTTTTTAGCTTATTTTCTGTGTTTTTAAGAGTTTGGGTTATTTCTATATTTTGGTCCTCAAGCTCTGAGATTCTTTCTTCTGCTTGGGTAATTCTGCTTTCCATGCTTATCAATTTGTTATTTATTTCATTCACAGTATTCTTTATTACTGTTATCTCAGATATCAGCTCCTTCCTAGTTTCTTCTTGTGTCTCCTCAATTCTTTTTAATCTGTCCATTATTGTTTTGATATCTACATTTGCATTTTGAGACCCTTCATTCTGGGGACTTTTCATTGTTTGTATTCCAAAGTCAGTTTTCTCAGTGTCTGGTCTCCCAGGTGTCTGGGAGAGAACCATACTCTTCTTTTTGTTTTTTCTTCATTTCTGTAGATTTTTCTCTCTTTACCCCTTTCCCTCCCCCTCTTCAATTCTGTTTTTGAGGGAAGGTGGGGTTGCTTTTATTTCTCTTCTGCAATGACCTGTTCTTCCTTATGAGGGTCTTCTGGTTTTGTTCACTTTTCCCTCTGCGT
>NW_007245969.1:1973-43119 GCF_000164805.1 Carlito syrichta
AAACCAACAGTTACAATGATAAAATCATAAGTCAAAATGAGCGAAAGAGAGAAGTGCGAGAGGGATAACAGATATACATACCAGCTATCAGGTGAAAAACAGTCACAGGATCGGGAAGAAGTGAAGAAAAACACGTAAGAAAGATTGCCTAAGGAGTACTGATAGCTACACAGACACAGGTCAATAAAATTGAGAAACAGTGTAGGTCAGAAGGTCAACAACAGACGTGATCTAAACTAACAGTTACAATGATAAAATCATAAGTCAAAATAAGCGAAAGAGAGAAGTGCAAGAGGGAAAACAGAGATACATACCAACTATCAGGTGAGAGAGAGACACAGGGCTGGGAAGAAGCGAAAAAAGACAGGTAAGAAAGATTCCCTAAAGAATACTGATAGCTAAACAGAGACAGGCCAAAAAAATCAAGAGACAGTATAAGTCAGAAGGTAAACACCAAACGTAATCTAGACCAACAGTTTCAATGATAAAATCATAAGTCAAAATAAGCGATCGGACTAGAGTCACTTCTGTGATCTCCGATTCCAGCCTCTCCCTTTTGTTTTTCGTTGCAGCATAGGGGTGGGGCTTTGTCTCCTGTTTCACATTGTTGCCTTAGGAGCTGAGGTAAAGTTTGTTGCTAGGTCGGCGGGGCAATGGAAGTCTCTGCCTGGAGAATGGCGAGGCAGTTTAAGCAGATCTGTTTTTCTCCGCTTGTCTGGGTCCTCTGGTTTGGGGTCTCACGCTGAGTACCTCAGCCAGGGTGGACCTGGAGTTCCAGAGCTCCAAAGTTCCAAAGGGCAGGCTCTAAACGGCACGAGTTACGCTGGGACCCTGCAGAGTACTTCAGCCAGTAATGGAACCGGTGTCTCTGAGGGGCGGGCGCTCAGAGCCTCCCTGTGCGACCTGCCGGGCCGGGGAGAGAGCTGGAGGGAGCAGGGACCCAAAACTTCCCCACACGCTGCAATACCTGGCCTTAGGAAATAAGGTAAAGTTTGTTGATAGGTGGGCAGGGCAATGGAAGTCTTTGCCTGGAGTATGGCAAGGCAGTTTAAGCAGGTCTGTTTTTCTCCGCTTGTCTGGGTCCTCTGGTTTGGGGTCTCACGCTGAGTGCCTCAGCCAGGGTGGACCCGGAGTTCCAGAGCTCCAAATTTCCAAAGTGCAGGCTCTAAACAGCGAGAGTGGCGCTGGGACCCTACAGAGTACTTCAGCCAGAAATGGAACCAGCGTCTCTGAGGGGCGGGTGCCCAGAGCTTCCCTGTGTGACCGGTGGCTTGATGCTGGGTGCCCGGGCTGGAGACAATGCAGCCGGGGAGGGATCTGGAGGGGGCTGGGACCGGAGACTTCCACACATGAGTAGAACGGCAGCAGTGGGGGGAGGGGCGCAATATCTGGCCTTGCGTGGGACTGAAGTTCCCGGGCCTGACCCCAGCACGGTTGGTGGTGGGCTGGGGGATGGGGGTAGCGAAGTGATAGCCTTTTTGGGAACTCACGTTCAGAGAATCTCACCAGTTCACCTATGCCGTCGCCATCTTGCCCCGTCTCCGACTTTTTTTTTTTTTTTTGGCTTGGAGTCTCACTCTATCACCCAGACTGGAGTACAGTGGCCACTCCCGACCACCGCAGCCTCGACCTGCTGGGCTCTGGTGATCTTTCTGCCTCAGCCTTCCAAGTAGCTGGAACTACAGGTGCGCGCTACCATGCCTGGCTAATTTTTTTGATTTATTGTAGAGATGGGGTCTCGCCAAGTTGCCCAGGGGGGTCTCAAACCCGCGGGCTCAGGCAGTTCACTCACCTCGGCCTCCCAAGGCACGGGAAGGGTGGTAGACTTTTAGATATATACTATACATATGAATGTATCTGAAAGGCCTAGTATATCAGAACTTACTAAGTAGAGTTCATAATGACTGCATTCTTTATTGTCTTGGCCATTGTTTATAGACTTCTTACTCTATGACTTTCTTTTTAAATTTTTGTGTTATTATGGAAGTATCACATTTTAGACAGTTTTGAAACAATGGAAAAGCATAAAGAAAACAAATCAGAGCTGGGCATGGTGGCTAATGCCTGTGATCCCAGCACTTTGGGAGACCAAGGTGGGAGGATTGCTTGAGTCTAGGAGTTCAGGACTACCCTGAGCAACATAGCGAGACCTCATCACTACAAAAAAAGAAAAAAAAATCAAAAAAATTAACTGGGTGTGTGGAGGCATGCACTTGTAGTCCCAGCTACTTGGAGGCTGAGGCAGGAGGATTGTCCACACCTAGGAGGTTGAAGCTGTGGTGAGCCATGATTGTGCCACTGCAGACTCCAGCCTGGGTGACAGAGTGAGACCCCTGACTCAAAAAAATTAAAAGTAAATAAAACAAAATCCTTACAAGTCTACATTTTCGTCTCAGGTCTTTTGACACATGTATATGTGTATATTGTGTTTCATAATCTTTTAAAATTTAATATTATGATGAATATTTTCTGGCGTCAGTAAATGTTCTTTTTTAAGAAATCTATTGAGTCTTCTACCCATTATCCTGCATTTTAGGTTTCTGGCCACATATATTATTTTAAATGTGTACATAAATAGTTGTGAGCATTACTAATAATTTCTTCAGGATAACTATTTCTTCAGGATAAATTCCTGAAAATGAGGAAATCTGGAAATACTAGATCAAAGAGAGCCCATGGTTTAAGACTTGATTTCTGTTGTCAAATTACTCTCTAAAAAGGTCTACTAGCTGTGTATAAGTGAAAGACTTTTACACATGACTTTTTAAATTACTGATTATTCTTTATTTTCTTAAGCAATATTGTCCTTACATGGTTTAACTTTCTTTTTTTTCTTTTTTTTTTGAGTCAGAGTGTCACTCTGTCACCCACACTGGAGTGCAGCGGCTGCTCCTGGCCACCACAGCCTCGACTGCTGGGCTCTGGAGATCCTTCCGCCTCAGCCTTCCGAGTAGCCAGAATTACAGGCATGTGCTACCACGCCCGGCTGATTTTTTTTTTGGATTTATTGTAGAGATGAGGTCTTGCTGCCCAGGTGGGTCTCGAACCCACGGGCTCAGGCAATCCACTCACCTCAGCCTCCCAAAGGTGCAGGATTACAGGCTGAGCCACCGAGCCCGGCTCGGGGCCATAAATTTAATAACAGTAAATGTTAACTTAGTATTTATCTACATGGTACTAGTAGTTTTGAACTAATTTATTTTTAAATTTCTCAGTGTCAGTTTATATCATTATTGAATTTTGATTGTCAAGTGGGAGTGATACTTGTCCTCTGCTTCTGCTAGTCCATATCAGAATCATCCCAGAAATTTTGACATAACTCTTTCGCCTACCTACTTCCTGACCTTCTCTGTTCACCTCACGTGTTATTTTTGTTCCTGCCTCCCAAACCTTAGTAGTAAGCTACTATTACTAATGGGAATATATTAGAATTTTCAGATCTAATGGTACAAACAAAAGCATTGAGAATCCCTGTTCTGGTGCTTTTCAGATTATTTTTGTGGTTAGTCCTACGTGCTTCATCTTAAAAAAAAGAAAAAATGGAAAGGGAAGGAGAAAGGGAAAATAAATAATGAAGCACTAAGTTTGCCAGGCCATTATGGTTGGGTTGTTTCCTATAGATTCCTCAATTTAAAAAATAAAATTTAAAAGTTGTCAACAGTTCCTAAGTTTCTGTGCACATAATTATGAACTACAGTTGACCCTTGAATGTTGCAGGGGTTAGGAGCACTTGACCCTCTCATGCAGTCTGAAACTCGTGTATAACCTTTGACTTCCCAGAAACTTAGCTACTAAGTCTATTGTTGTCAATTAACACGTTTTGTTATGTTATATGTTTTATATACTGTATTTGTAGAATAAAGTGTGGTAGAGAAAAGAAAATGTTATTAAGAAAATCATAAGGAAAATAAAATACATTTCCAATACTATACTATATTTATCAATACCTAAAGTTTGCATCATCTGTTTATAAGATGAAATGTCTGTCCAAAAGGTGGGCAACCACAACTACAGACCTCAAATCTGTGGTACATATCAAACAACTTAACTTTTACTTGTTAATGTTATGATTTTTCTCTGCTTCTTGGGAGCACTTCCAGGATCACTACAGGCCCTTTGTATGGGTCCCATGGTGTTATTCGTGGTTTACTGTATTCCACTAAACATGGTAAAGATTACATGAGAACGCCGGGCTCACTGGCTCAGCCTGTAATCCCGCGCCTTTGGGAGGCTGAGGTGAGTGGATTGCCTGAGCCCGCGGGTTCGAGACCCGCCTGGGCAGCGAGACCTCATCTCTACAATAAATTAAAAAATCAGCCAGGCGTGGTAGCGCATGTCTGTAATTCCGGCTACTTGGAAGGCTGAGGTGGAAGGATCGCCGGAGCCCAGCGGGTCGAGGCTGCAGTGGCCGCTCCCAGTCTGGGCAACAGAGTGAGACTCCAACTCAAAAAAAAAAAAAAAAAAAGATTACATGAGAACTGCGAGAGACATTTTTTTACTGCCATATGCAGTTTACTGAAGAGGTGAATTGCTCATGTGGAGATGATTAGCATCACACAGCATTTTAAGTAAATACTTACAACACTTGAGCTCACCCAAACAGCAACAGGAGGTGGCTATGGAATTGTTATAGTAACATAGGATGTACTAAAATGAATTTTATGCCGTTATGATTTAATATTTCATCTTTACTTTTGTTTACATTCTTCTTGTCTACAAATGGCACCATGTATGGAGGACTGTGTATGTAATTTTGGATGAAACTTAACTTTTTCTAATTTGTGTATATTTTATGGTAGCCAATGATAAGACTGACTAATTTATACATATATTTCATGCATTCATGACATACTTGAATTTTTCTAAATGTTTTCCATATTTCTAAGCTATGTAGTTTGCTAGTTTTTCAAATTGTTGGAAATCTCTAAAAAAATTTCCAGTATATCTATTGAAAAAAGGTACATATTAAGTGAATCAACACAGTTCAAATCTGTATAGTTCAATGATCAATTGTGATTATTTTTGTTTTTATTGTTTGAAAGAAGCACAGATACCTACTATAACTTATCTTGTATAGGTCATGGGTGCTTATCTCAGAAAAAAATTTTATTATAATTTTCTTGACTAATGTTGAGAACTTAAATATTTCTACTCCTTGAATATTTTTGATCATTTGCTGTTTTCCTTAGTTCCTGAGAAGTCTCTTTGTGAGCATGTAGTGACTGGAAATGTCCATCCTGAGGCAGCAGTGAGGGTCATTCAATCCATGGCTCGTTTCATGGCCGCCTATTTCACCAATCAGCAACTTTGCATTTTGCCACCTCACAATGTGAATGTTCTTCCTCCACTTCATATTAAAATAGGTAATATGGTAAACAAATAATTTTCTCATCTTTATTTTTGTATATGCATAATATTTAAAATCATATTATACAAAGATAATTATTCTATGGAAATAGTACTATTGTAACGTAGTGCCTGACATATGGAAGGCTATTTGTGACTATTTGTGAATGAATAGAATCTGAAAAAGATAGTTAACTTGGATTTTTTTTTTTGAGTTGGAGCCTCACTCGGTCACCCAGACTGGAGGGCAGTGGCCGCTCCCGGCCACCGCAGCCTCGACCTGCTGGCCTCTGGCGATCCTTCTGCCTCAGCCTTCCAAGTAACTGGAACTACAGGTGCGCGTAACCACGTCCGGCTAATTTTTGATTTATGGTAGAGATGAGGTCTTGCCAAGTTGACCAGGCAGGTCTCGAACCCACGGGCTCAGGCAATCTACTCACCTCAGCCTCCCAAAGTGCTGGGATTACAGGTTGAGCCACCAAGCCCAGCTAACTTGGATTTTTAAAAATTGAGTATGAGCCAGGTACAATGACCCATGCTTATAATCCCAGCACTTTGCAAAGCAGAGGTGAGAAGACTGCCTGAGCCCAGGGGTTCAAGACCAGTCTAGGCAACTTGGTGAGACTTCATCTTTGCAATAAGTAAAAAAAAAAAATTAGCCAGACACAGTGGTACACACTTGTGGGTCCAGGTACTTGAATGGCTGAGGTGGAAGGATCAACTGAGCCCAGCACGTCAAGCCTACGGTGGTGGTGAGTGTGCCACTGCAACTCAGGCTAGGCGACAGAGTGAGACTCCAGCTCAAAAAAAAAATTGAATATGGTTTGTTTGTTTGTTTGTTTTTGAGTTGGAGTCTCATTCTGTCGCCCAGACTGGAGTGCGGTGGCCGCTCCCGGCCATCGCAGCCTCGACCTGCTGGGCTCCAGCGATCCTTCCACCTCAGCCTTCCAAGTAGCTGGAACTACAGGTGCATGCTACCATGCCCGGCTAATTTTTGATTTATTGTAGAGATGAGGTCTCGCCAAGTTGCCCAGGCGGGTCTCGAACCCGCGGGCTCAGGCAATCCACTCATCTCAGCCTCCCAAAGGCGCGGGATTATAGGCTGAGCCACCGAGCCCGGCTGAGACAAGCCTTTTTATTCCTCATGTGAATATCTTCCCAGTGAAAGATGAGGATCAGAGAGAAGGTTTTTGAACTTTTTCTTCCTGTGCCCATGATTGTGCTTATTGAAATTTAAATATCTGAGATTTTATATGTATGCTTTATTTCTTTTAGTTTCCCAGTACTGTCTTGAAAAACAGTAAAATCAGCAGTCTCAACTTAGAATACATTTCATGTTTTTTTCTAATCAGAACTGATGGCAGGACATTAATATTGGGAATTTCAGTAGCTTATTTGGTAAACTTTTTTACTGTGTGAAAACTTTTTTACTGTGTGAAAGTAGTAGCCATGTGTGGTGGCTCACGCCTGTAATCCCAGCATTTTGAGAGGCAGAGGCGAGAGGCTTGCCTGAACCCAGGGGTACGAGACCAGCCTGGGCAACTTGGCAAGACCTTGTCTCTTCAATACATCAAAAAATTAGCTGGGCATGGTGGCGCACGCTTATAGTTCCACCTGCTTAGATAGCTGAGGTGGAATGATTGCCTGAGTCCAGCAGGTTGAGGCTGCAGTGGCCATGAGTGTGCCTCTGCACTCCAGCCTGAGCAATAGAGTGAGACTCCGACTCAGAAAAAAGTAGTAAAATTTTCAAAAAATTAAATCATTCACGTTATTTTAGAATTATAGTGTCTTGCTCATAGTGACTATAAATAGGAAATATTTAGTCAATCTTCTGGTTTCTTTACCTATACAGAATCAGACATCCAAGTGATTGAAATTTTTTTTATTTTTATACAGATAACATTTCTCCCATCATATTTTCAGGTTGCTTTATCAAGTTACTTCAATTAGGAAAAGGTACACAAGGCTGGAGGGAAGGATATTACCTCTTTGTATTAAATCAGGCCAGACAAGACTCTTGTCATTAGTCAAGATTAGTGAAACTCTAGCCAGGCTCGGTGGCTCAGCCTGTAATCCCACGCCTTTGGGAGGCTGAGGTGAGTGTATTGTCTGAGCCCGCGGGTTCGAGACCTGTCTGGGCAGTGAGATCTCATCTCTACAATAAATCAAAAAAATCAGCTGGGTGTGGTAGCGCATGCCTGTAGGTCTGGCTACTCGGAAGGCTGAGGTGGAAGGCTGAGGTGGAAGGATCGCCAGAGCCCAGCAGGCGAGGCTGCGGTGACTGGGAGCGACCGCTGCACTCCAGTCTGGGTGACCGAGTGAGACTCCAACTCAAAAAAAAAAAAAGATTAGTGAAACTCACACTTTTCTATTTTCTAAAGAACACTAATATATTGACCACTTAATATGCTTGAGTATTACCTTAAATTATTATTTTATTGCATGACACTGTAGGTAACATAATCAGATGAAGTGTGGGCTCTGCTCATATTTTGTAATCTAGTATGAGAAATAGGCGTGTATTTCCAAGCAGCCCATAGTAATAAATTGTACATTATAACCCAGTACATATATGTGTTTTTTTAATGTATGTGCAAGCTGACACAAAAGTTTCATTAAACGGTATTTACCTTTATTTTGTGTAATACACTGATATTTTCTATTCTAGTTTTGTTTCTTTTTTTTTTTTTGAGTTGTAGTCTCAATCCATCACCCAGGCTGTAGAGCAGTGGCAGGGTCACGGCCACCCCAGCGTTGACCTGCTGGGTTCCGGCGATCCTTCCATCTCAGCCTTCCAAGTAGCTGAAACTACAGGCGCGCACTTCCACACCCATCTAATTTTTTATTTATTGTAGAGACGAGGTCTCACCGAATTGCCTGGGCTGGTCTCGAACCCGTAGGCTGAGGCAATCCACTTGCCTCGACCTCCCAAAGTGCTGGGATTACAGGCTGAGCCACCCAGCCCGGCATTTGCTTCCTTTTTAAAAGAAGACTGGCATTTGTTTCACCCACTAATGAAGCACATTTTCAGTGCTTTAAAAAAACTGTTCTAGTTGGTCAGTATTATTTTAGCCCATATTGTATGTATCTTCCTTGTGGTTTTGTGTAGAATATATCATTTGTAGAGATAAATATACCCATGTAAAGAGGCATGAATTCAGATATATGTAATTACAATACCTGTTTTCTTTCATTTACTCACAGAGCAGTCTCTTCGACTTATTCCTCTGCAACACTCTAAGGTGGCCAGTGTTGTTAGAGACCAGAATCTCTCTCATGTTTGGACAGTTGAATATGCACTTGAATTATTATTCATTAGTGGCCTGGTTCCAGAGGCTGTGTGGTTGGCACATAAACTTGGAGACTGGAAGACATCTGTTTCAATTGGTGTGGCCTTCCAACTATTCTGTAAACATGATAGCAGTTTCTTAAGGTATGTGTTTTTAAACATACTTGTTAAGATATAGTATAATAGTACCATCTAAAGTATTTTATATTTCTCTTATTGCTGGTATTTGCATATTATGTGGAATCCTTAGTTCAGCACTGTCCAGTGGAACTTTGTTCAGTGATAGAAATGTTCTATATATGCTATCCAATATGGTAGCCACTAAGCACAGGTAACTATTGAAATGTGGCTACTAAGAACTGAATTTTCAATTTAGTTTTAATTGATTTAAATTTGAATAGCTACATGCAGTTAGTGGTTACTGTGTTGGATAACTCAGTTGCTTACTTATTTGTGCGAAAACATCAGTTTAGCATATTTATGTATTAGTAATGTCCTTAAAGAGTTTATCGTCAATGGGAGAGTTTATTCAAATAGAATTTGTGTTTTAAGCTAATTAAATAATCTCTGATTTTAACTTTTTTAGATATTATGACATTACCATGTCTTTTATATATATTTCAATTCAATAATTCAACATATCCAGGCTCGGTGGCTCAGCCTGTAATCCCACGCCTTTGGGAGGCTGAGGTGAGTGGATTGCCTGAGCCCGTGGGTTTGAGACCCGCCTGGGCAGGAGAGACCTCATCTCTACAATAAATCAAAAAATTAGGTAGCGCGTGCCTGTAATTCTGGCTACTCGGAAGGCTGAGGTGGAAGGATTGCTTGATCCCAGCAGGTCGAGGCTGCGGTGGCCAGAAGCGGCCGCTGCACTCCAGTCTGGGTGACAGAGTGAGATTCCAACTCAAAAAAATAATAATAATAATTCAACATATACAGTATTTGTTTATTAGGTAACTACTGTGTGCCAGACTCTGTACCAGGTATTTTAGTGAGCATAAACTTGGATTGGCATATAGTTTCTATACTTAAGGCACCTATACTTTAGTAGAGAAAATCAGACAAAACATTGTAATTTATATAGCATGTTAAAAAAAAAAGTGCCAGTGGTATAGTGGGGAGAGTGAAAATATAATTTGGGGGAAAGACAGAACATACTTTGTGTTGAATATGTCAGTTGAGATGGACTTTGAAGGGTAAATAAGATCTTGACACATAAGTGACTAGAGAGAAAGAGAGAACATTCTAAGCATTAGCAAAGACATTGGGCAAATCACAATTATTGAGGGGTGTAATTGGAAATAAGAATGGGGAAATATATTAAGATCATAGTCATGACAAGACTTTTTTTTTTTTTTTTGAGTCAAAGTCTCATTCTGTCGTCCACGCTGGAGTGCAGTGGCACAATCACGGCCACTGCAGCCTCAATCTGCTGAACTCAGGTGATCCCTTCCACCTCAGTCTTCTAAGTAGTTTGAACTACAGGCACATGCCACCATGCCCAACTAATTTTTTTATTTATTGTAGAGATGAGGTCTTGCCAAGTTGCCCAGGCTGGTCTCGTACCCCTGAGTTCAGGCAGTCCTCTCGCCTCTCCTTCTCAAAGTGCTGGGATTACAGGTATGAGCTACCATGCCTGGCCTATGGCGGATCTTAATATAATATTTCCATAAATTTTTTTTTAACATGTAGAATGAGCTAGAAAAGTAAATTTCATTGTTTCTCAACATTTTATGTTTAGTCCTTGATGGGGGCAATCCTTCCCTTTTTAAGAACTTGGATTCATTTCCCTCAATTTGATGTCATTTCAGGTCCAAGAAAAAGAGTCTAAATCTACCAGTAAATATGACTCCGGCACAGATTTTTCGGGAAAAACTGCATTGTCTTTTAGGTCAGCCAGCCTCTTTGGAAGCAAAAAATGAAATGGGCTCAAGATGTAAACAATTTACAGGTATGTTACCTAAGAACTGACATGTGTCAGGTTAATATAAACTTTGCAGTATTTTTAAAAGTTTGTAAATATCTAAAAGTATATTAATACTTTGAAATAAGCTTATCAAAAATAAAAGTACAGTATTTATACTTAATCATGGCAACACCCAAATTTGATGCCAGCTCAAATTATTAACATGAGGGTTAATAACTTAATAATTTTCTTATTTTCTGTACATTGTACTAATAGAATTTTGCTTCATTTGGATCATTTTCTTTTGGATCTGTAGGATCATAGAATCTGATACCTGAAGGGATACTTAGAAGTGATTTACTTTAACTCTCATCTAGTATATAAATCACAGATTATTTTTTATTTGGAAAGTTTGAAGTGGTATTAAAAGTTAGAAACAATATACTACATAGTTACTCAATAATTTTATAAGATAATCTATTTTACACATAGAGAAATTTAGACTAAAAGTAATGAAATAAGTTCTTTAATGTCATATATTTAACAGTAAAACCAGGACAACTGTGGGGCTCTGGTGTTTCCATAAGTGTTGTATTCTATTAAGGAGTGAGATTTCCAACTGTAGATTCCTAAAACTTGCAAGTGTTTCTCCTGAAAGAACCCACAATACTTGGAAATCTGACTGTAAACTTTTCTTTGATAATTTTATGTGCAATTTCTTTTTAATTAATGAAAAGATGTTACTACATGAAAATTGGATTTGGAAAAAGGTCTAAAAAATTCTCAACCTGAACTTGAGTTCTGATAGTATGTTGTTTTAGATTATCTGAAAACTCTCTCACAGTAACTACATAGGTAAAATGTTTTTCTAGATAAAATATGGGCCGGGTGCGGTGGCTCAAGCCTGTAATTCCAGCACCTTGGAAGACTGAGACAAGAGGATTGCTTGAGCCCAGGGGTTTGAGATCAGCTTGGGCAACTTGGTGAGACCTCGTCTCTACAGTATACCCAAAAATGAACTGGGCATGGTAGAGTGTGCCTATAGTTCCAGCTACTTGGAAGACTGAAGTGGAAGGATTGCCTGAGCCCAGCAAGTCGACACTGGGTTGGCTGTGAGCGTGCCACTGTACTCCAGCCTAGGCAACAGAGTGAGACTCTGACTCCAAAAAAGAAAAATCCATATAAAGGTCAAACTTTAAAGAAAGTAAGAACAATTGTCAGACATTAGAAACAAAGAGCAAATAAAAACTCAAAGGATTCTATTCTTAGGTAGTACGCAAGAATAGAGAAGCATACATCTACCCAAAGATCTGTACATGAATATCTGTAGCAGCTTTTTCATAATAGCCAAAAACTGGAAACATCTCAAATGTCCATGAACAGGTATATGAATAAACAAATTGCAGTTTATTTGTAAAATGGAATAATAAATGATAAAAAGGTACAAACTACTGGAAACATGATAACATAGATGCATTGCAGAACCATCATGCTAAATGAAAGAAGTCAGAAACAAAGGCTACACACTTTATGATTCCACTTATGTGGCATTCTGTGAAAATGAAACTATAGAAACAGAAATCGATGGTTGCCTGAGAATTATGGGGAATTGACTACAAAGGAGCGTAAGAGAACATGTTTGGAGTGATAGAAATATTCATACAGGCCTATATAGATCTATTAAACTTTATTGAGTATGTCTCACTCTGTTGCCCAGGCTGGGGTACACTAGCACGATCCCAGCTACTTTTTAAGCCTCAACCTGCTGGGCTCAGGTGATCCTTCTGCTTAGCCTTCCAAGTAGCTGGGACTACAGGCTACAATACTACAGAAATGTAGAGAGGAGGTCTTGCCATGTTGCTCAGGCTTGTCTTGGACCCCTGGGCTCAGTCAATCCTCTCGTCTCCACCTCCCAAAGTGCTAGGATGACAGACATGAGCCACCATGGCTGGCTGAATTGTATACTTTTAAAAGGGTAAATTATGCTGAGTGTGGCTTACGCCTATAATCCCAACACTTTGGGAGGCAGAGGCAGGAGGGTTGCTTGAGCTCAAATTTGAGAATAGCTTAGGCAGCATAGTGACATCCCATCTTTACAAAAAAATTTTTAAAAAATAGCTGAGTATAGTGGTGCACATTACTCAGGAGACTAAGGCAAGATGATCACTTGAGCCTAGGTGGTCAAGGCTGCAGTGAGGCATAACCGTGCCACTGCACTCCAACCTGGGAGACAAAATGAGAATCTGTCTCTAAAAAATAAAAAATTAAAAGGGTGAATTGGACTGGGTGCAGTGACTCAAGTCTGTAATTCCAGCACTTTGGGAGGCCAAGGTGAGGGGATTGCCTGAGCCCACAGGTTTAAGAATAGCCTGGGCGACTTGGTGAGACCTAATCTCTACAGTAAATCAAAAAATACCCGGGCATGGTAGTGCTCACCTGCAGTTCCGGCTACTTGGAAGGCTGAGGCGGAAGGTTCACCAGAGCCCAGCAGGTCGACGCTGGGTTGTCTGTGAACTTGTAACTGCACTCCAGCCTGGACAACTGAGTGAGACTCCAACTCAAAAAAAAAAACAGGTGAACTATATGTAAATTATGTCTGAATAAACCTGATTATAAAACAAAAAGCTCAATAAATGGCAAGTTATTAGACAAGTTTAAGAGCAAATTAGTGAACTGAAAGATGAATCTGAGCTATATATTTTTACAAAATATTATATAGAGATACAGATAATAGATATAAAATATATAGAGATAGAGTTAAGCTTTGTAGAACATATATGTCTAATTGGAATTCCATTATATTCACACCAAATTCTGGATAGTGACTACCTAAATTGAATATAGCAAAAATGGCCGGGCTCGGTGGCTCAGCCTGTAATCCCAGCACTTTGGGAGGCCGAGGTGAGTGGATTGCCTGAGCCCGCGGGTTCGAGACCCACCTGGGCAACTTGATGAGACCTCCTCTCTACAACAAATCAAAAATTAGCCGGGCGTGGTAGCACGCGCCTGTAGTTCCAGCTACTTGGAAGGCTGAGGCGGAAGGATCGCTGGAGCCTAGCAGGTCGAGGCTGTGGTGGCCGGGAGCGGCCATTGCACTCCCGTCTGGGTGACAGAGTGAGACTCCAACTCAAAAAAAAAAAAAAAAGAATATAGCAAAAATGTTTATATCAGAGAAGGATAATAAGTCAGTAATGAGTGTTGTTATATTATCTACATTACAGTATGCTTAAATATTTTATAATAGAAAAAACCCTGAGTCTCCAATTCTACCACTTGCATTTCCTTGCAGTTTGCTTTCTGGGGCATGTCCACATATATACAGATACATTACTCACAGAGTTGAAGCTGGCTGGGTGCAGTGGCTCACACTTGTTTGAGTCCAGGAGTTTGAGACCAGCCTGGGAAATATAACAAAACCTTGTCTCTACAAAAAAATTTAAAAATTAGGTGGCATAGTGGTGTGCACCTGTTGTTCCAAGTACTCGGGAGACTGAGGCAGAAGGTCACCTGAGCTCAGAAGGTTGAGGCTGCAGTGAGCCTTGATTGTGCCACTATACTGCAGTCTGGGCCACAGAGTGGGACCCTGACTAAAATAAAATAAGATGAAGTTGAAGCCATACTATATAGAAGACTATATTGTATTTTTCTGTTTTGTTCATAAGTCATTTTATTAACTTTTGTTATGCAGAAGCACTATAATGGACTATTAAGAAAAAGTTACTCTCACTCTGCTTTCACGTAATGTATATTGTTTTGGTCTCAATATTTTCCAATTACTTTTATTTTTTGACTCAGAACTACATTTCAAGAATATTTTTATTATATAGTTGGTACTATAATATCTTGTATAATTCTGGAAAAAAGTCTCAAGTTCTGATTGTTTATATTTTAAAGTTCAGGATGGTTAATAAATTTCTGCTCATAAGTTTGAATGTTTTGCATGTCTACCAATATGTTTGTTCTTGACAATGAATTTTTTGAGGTTTGAAATTTCATTCTACAAAATAGGATGAGAAATTAACATAAATTTAAACTATTTTACAAAATTTTGTATTTGATAGACCCCATTGAAGAGGAAGATGCAAATCTGCTATTTGGATCAATGCAAGAAGTATTGAAAGCGTCAGTTATGGTAGATGCGGATATTCTTTCAGAGACATTTCAACTTCTCATAGACTCTGCCAAGGACTTCAGTAAGAGATTGTGGGGCTTAGTGCCAGGCGGCTTATATCTTCCAGCGCCTCCATTATATTGTCCCCAACCAGCTATTCTTAGTGAAGTAAGCTTAGTGCTTTAATCTTTTAACTAATTTAAAGTTGATTTTGTCTAATTTTTAAAAGAGTCAACCTGATAGTAATCATGTTAAAAATGCAGGCTCTGATGACATACTTTTGGATTCCAGCTTTGCCATTCACTAATTGATCTTAGGTAATATACTAAACTGCTGTTTAAGTTTCTTATCTGTAAAATGCAGGTGATGATAGTACCTCTCATAGCATCATTGAGAAGATTAAGTGAGATATCCTTTAAAAGCTGCTAACTCAGAACCTGGAACCTACTAATTATTCAAGAAATGAACAAATTATTGTAATATAGCAAAATCTCAATATCTAGACTCTTAAAAACTAGGTATTTGTTTAGTGTAACAAATTTAGTAATGATTGTCAGAATTAGCCATACATTATTTCAGTATTTTATTTATCTCTGTCTTTGCTTTTTTTGAATGACTTATTTTGTGTTTACTTTGATTTGAAAGGTCATTCTTTTTCTCCCACAGTATTCAATTGATAGTTTTGTCTTATAAGTGGCAATTCAATACTGTATTACTCTCAGAAACTTTTCCTTTGCTCTTATTAAAAATAATATTACAGGCCAGGCTCGGTGGCCCAACCTGTAATCCCAGCACTTTTGGAGTCTAAGGAGAGTGGGTTGCCTGAGTCTGTGGGTTCAAGACCAGTCCGGGCAATTTGGTGAGACCTTGTCTCTACAATAAATAAAAAATTAGCCAGACGTGGTAATGTGCGCCTGTAGTTCTGGCTACTTGGAAGGCTGAGGCAGAAGGATGGCCGGAGCCCAGCAGGTGGACGCTGTGGTGGCCATGAGTGTGCCACTGCACTCCAGATTCAATTTTACAAGGCTGGCGTAGGTCACATGCTTATCCTTTAATCAGTCATCTTAACTAGGATTAATGCAATACCCTGTTGGCCCACAATTAGGGCCTTCTCTGAAGATGTGGGTTCAGCTTTCCCTAGATCATGTGGGCTATGTAGGAGAGGGGTAGCTACCCAAGCAAAAACTAAGTATTGCTAAGAAGTAGACAGGGAAGAAGGATGTTGGGGAGCTTGTGTTTACAATACTCATCATTCTCTGGGAAAATAATCTTCAGCTACAGGTTTGAATAGTGCTTATTCAACAAGCAATAATTGGGTCCTCCCATGTGTTAGACTTTATTTTGTGCACTATGATAATAATACAAAGACTAGTGACAAGGCCCTTGCTCTTGAGAGTCCTTGTGCAGTGGGAAAGATATAAATCAGTATGGAATAAATTGGTAAAAGCTACAATGGAAGTATGAGCAAAGTGCTCTTATAGCACAGAGAAAGTGACATTGAAATATAAGTAGAATTTTTCCAGGCAGAGGAAGGGAAAAGGCATTTTCCTTAGAGGAACTGTTCTCTGTAACATTCCACCAGTAGAGTCAGGAGTGGTGGACTTGAACTGTTTGAGGGTAAGACTTGGGACTAGGGTCAACTTAACCCTTTACGTTGTGTGAGAGGAGAGAAATCTTTCCTTGATGCTATAAATATCCGTTGTTGAAATCTCAGGGCCTAGCCTCAAAATTTCCTTTATAAATCTCCAGGAACAACAACAACAAAAAACTCCAAGAACATTCTAGCTTGAGAAACGCTGACTATAATTAGTCTATCTTTATTTTAACTTTAACATTTTAAGTTTCCTCATAACTAGCCACTAAAATTGATTGTTTTGTTTTCTCAGGAAGATGGTGATGATCTTCTTTTAAAAGCTGAAAAAGACAGTCGTCAAAAGGTGTCTGGAATCCTTCAGCGTGTTCTCTTGCTTTTCCGAGCATCTCGCTGTTCTTTTCCTGTAGCTCAGTGGTATATCTTGCAGTTGAGGTGGGCAAGAAAAGTCATGCAGAAGGTATGGAAATGTCTCTGTCATTTATGTGCTGTGTTAATTGAAACATGCTGATATTTGTACTATGATATTTGTAATTGTGACATTTTGCTAGGATGCTCTGTCCTATGAATCGACAAATTTTAGATTTATAGGAAGCTACCTGGATAGACGAGTTACTTTCTGCTGAAAGATAAAGACTCTGAACTGGGTCTCTAGGTTAGTTCCATCTTGTCTGGCAATAGATATGCAATCTAGTCAGTTAATTCCAGGGAATTACAGTTACTTCTCACTGCCTCCTCCACCCCCTGCAAACTCATTGAAGATTTAAACACAATTCAGAACTTTTCCCTGAAGTATCATTTGTATTCTTTTGGGGCTTATAAGTTCAAAGCATGGCAGTTAAAGTTCATTCTTGGCTTCCTCCTCTCAGTAGTCTCTACTAGTCAGGGCTTCCCCCTTACTGTCCTCTGATATCTGCAGTTCAGTTTGATTCCGGGGTGGTCATCCCCTTCTGTGCTGCATTCTTTTTTTTTTTTTTTTTTTGAGTTGGAGTCTCACTCTGTCGCCCAGACTGGAGTGCAGTGGCCGCTCCCGGCCACCGCAGACTCGACCTGCTGGGCTCCGGTGATCCTTCCGCCTCAGCCTTCCAAGTAGCTGGAATTACAGGCATGCGCTACCACACCCTGCTGATTTTTTGATTTATTGTAGAGATGAGGTCTCGCTGCCCAGGCCGGTCTCGAACCCGCGGGCTCAGGCAATCCACTCACCTCAGCCTCCCAAAGGCGCGGGATTACAGGCTGAGCCACCGAGCCCGGCTCTGTTCTGCATTCTTATCTGATCTCTAGCCCAATGGAGGACAACTGGTATGTCTCCTTATCCAGCTGTAAGTCCTTTGTAGACCTGTCTCTTTCTGAGGTATGAAAGTAAATTTTATCATCTCCAAATATCTTTAATTCAGTCTTCATTAAAATTAAATTTAAGACAAAAATCTACAACTTTTTAAATAGGAAACTTTAGAGAGACTTTAAGAAGTTATCAAGTATTTTTGAAAATTAGCCTGTTTTAGAGAGAAAGTTTGTGAAATTTGCATACAGCTCCTATAAAAATATAAGTTAAAATTGTACTCATAACTTTTTGTCACAATGGAGCTGGAAAGTAGATTAATGGTTGCTGGGGTTAGGGAGAAGAAGAAATGGACAGTGACTGCTAATGGTTTTCTTTTTGAGGTTATAAAAATGTTCTGAAATTAGACTGGTGATGGTTGCTTAACTTTGTGAATATACTAGACACCACTGAATTGTGTACTTTTAAAAGGTGAATTTTATGGTATGTGATTTATATCTCAATAAGAAATGGTGCTGAAATAACGATTCTGCACCATATTTGTTTTCTGTTTCTACCCTAATAAGTTACCACAAATTTATCAGCTTAAAACATCACCATTTATTATTTTACAGTTTCCGTACATCAGATGTCTAGGCACAGTGTGGCTCAACTGGGTCTAAGCAAGGCTGTGTTCCTTGCATAGAAGTTCTAGGGGAAGATGCATTTTCAGTCTCCTTTAGGTTATTAACAGAATTCAGTTCCATGTGGCTGTAGGACCAAGATCCCCTATTTCCTTGCTGTCTTACCTCTCTCTGTCTTTCTCTCTCCCTTTTTGAGTAAGACGTGAGTCTTTTACTCTATCACCCAGGTTGGAGTGCAGTGGCACAACCTGGCTCACTGAAGCCTCTTGGGTTCAGGAGATCCTTCTGCCTCTGTGTCCCGGGTAGCTGGGACTACAGGCACGCACCACCACACCTGGCTAATTTTAAAATTTTTTTGTAGAGACAAGGTTTTGCTATGTTGCTTAGGCTGGTCTTGACCTTCTGGGCTCAAGAGATTCTCCCGCCTCTGCCTCTCAAAGTGCTGGGATTACAGGCAGGAGCCATTGTGCCTGACCCTCTATCTCTTAGCACTATCCTACTAGTAAATGCCACTAATGTATTTGACAAGAACTTTGTACCTACCGTATTTACCATGGAATTTGACTAGTTTGAATCTTTTTGGAAATTACTAGTAGAAGGAGAAAACAGATTGCAAGCCTACTGATAATGCTTCCTTGCCAGGTTTATGTCTCTCAGAGCCCTTTCCTTTTATCTGTAACAGCCCCTCTCCCTTTTTATTATTGATTTGTTAGAGAAACTAGGTTAATTTGTCCTGTACTATAGTTTAGATTTGCCTGACAATTTTTCATTTAATGTTAGTTAACTTGTCCCTCTTTTTTATTTCCTGTAGACTGGAAGTTGATTTGTGTTCATTGAGGTAGAGATGTTAGAGTAGATTCAGGTTCAAATTTTCTTAGAAATGCGTTCTTTATAAATGTTGTATACATCCCTGTTGTACCATATCATGTGACACACGTGTCTTCTCACTTCACTTTTAGTGATGGGGAAATTGAGTGATGAGCTTGAGTCCTATAACCACCTTTATCAAAGTGCCCATCAACCCATAAATTTTTACTTAAGGTCATCCTTGTCTACAGTCATTATTTTGTTAGGGTTTGCCAAATGGTGACTTTCTATTTGATTCTGTTATTTATAGATTAGTTTTAAAAGGTTTTTGTAGGTAGACGTAAAATTTTTTTTTTTTTTTTAGTTACTGTACATGGTTTTATTTTGGATGAGATTAAGATACTTACATTTCTTTTGTTGTTTTTGAGTCAGGTCTCACTCTGTTGCCCAGGCTGGAGTGCAGTGGCACAATCATGGCTCACTGTAGCTTTAACCTCCTGGGCTTAGGCAATCTTCCTGCCTCAGCTTCCAGAGTAGCTGGGTTACAGACATATGCCACAACACCCAACTAATCTTTTGATTATTTTTGTAGCGACAGGGTCTCACTATGTTGTCTACACTGGGCTCAAGTAATCCTCCTGCCTCAGTCTCCCAAAGTGCTAGGATTACAGACTTGAGCGACTGCATCCAGCTAATACTTAAATTTCTTTATTTTCTTTATTATACTTGTGGAGAAAACTAGGGACAAATAGTATTAAATTATTCTTTTGCATTCAAAACTGAGTGAAAAGAGTGCAAGTGATTTAGTTAGAAACTTACTTCTCTTTTGAGATAAAATCTAATGAATTTCTTGAATTAAATTTGTAAGCTTCTAAAAGTACAGCTGATATTGGGTGTATTTTCCTCTTGTAGATGAGGAACCATTCTGTGTTTTCTATTCTTATCTGTCTCGTTCTTGTATAATTTACTTACAAATGATTTGCACTACTGATGCTTAATGTACTCTATTATTCTTTACTTTCAGATTCGAATGAAAGGATCCCTTCCTTCACTGAGTCCTTTCCCTCAGTCATTACTTAAATACTGTAAAGGAGGTATAGCATTCTTTAGACCTGGAGCACCTGGAGACCACAAGCTTGATGACATTTCCATTAGAGCAATAGGTTTGTCCAAAGTGAACTCCTTGGTTAGACGTTGAGCCTGAGCAGGAATAAGGATATGTTTTTCATTTAATTTGGGAAATTGTCTAAACTGTTGACTCTTCAAAATATAATATGTTCTATGATATTTTACTTTGTGTAAAATACTGGTTTAACAGTATTATACATGTATTATATATGTGGTATTAAATTCACAATTTATTATATAAAACAAATTGTGAAATTTATGACATTATTTTCATTGCCTCATTACTTAAATCTGGAATTGTAGCACTCAAGAATGTCTTTCTGTGGCTATTTTCTTAGCACTTAGCATATACTGCCGATCACTGTTTAGTAGACAGACCTTGAAGCCTTCAGCATTGACTCACCAGTTTTCTCCCTGCTTTTCTAACTTAACTACTCCACCTAAGCTTTTTTACATTTCATACACTCATATCTGTTAAATTTAACAGCTTTTGTTATTGTTGCATATTAAATTTACTTAAGTTGTTACACATTTAAGTTGCCTTTGGGATGTCAATTTTTTTTTCATGCTTTGAAATATTTCCTTAGGATTCCCAGAAGTGGAGTTTCGAAGTCAATTAACATGCCTGTTTTATTTCTCTGGAAATAAATGCCAAGTTTTATAATTCCATCAGATTTATTTAATGGCTAAAAAAATGATAGTTTTGACCAGGCATGGTGGCTCATGCCAGTAATCCTAGAACTTCAGGAAGTCAAAGTAGGAGGATTGCTTGAGCCCAGGAGTTCAAGACCAGCCTGGGCAACATAATGAGACCTCCTCTCTACAAAAAATTAGTTGGGTATGGTAGCATGCACCTGTAGTCCCAGTTGCTCAGTAGGCTGAGTCAGAAGGATCACCTGGGCCCAGGAGGTCAAGGCTGGGTGAGCCATGATCGCGTTGCTGTACTCCAGCCTGGGTGACAGAGTGAGACCTGACTCAAAAAAAAAAAAAGAGTCTTATATTAGTATGTCTTTATTTTGACTAATTATATTAAACATTTAGTTTAATATTTGTATTTCTATCCTATAAATTTTCTGTACATGGTCTATGTTCAGTGATTTGCATAGTGAGTTTAAAAAGAAGTAAAGCTTTAGATATCATTCCACTCTCTTCTCCTTAATTCTTCTTAACAGTTTCATTTATATTACGCTCTGACCTTATCTCCAGACTTTGATTAAAATGTTCCTTTTTGAGCCGGCATGATAGCATGCACCCAGCTACTTGGAAGGCTAAGGCAGAAATTTGAGGCTATAGTATGCTATAATTGTACCTGTTAATCGCTGTTACACTTCAGACTACTGCAACATAGCCAAAACCCATCTCTAAAAAATTTAGAAGATTCCTTCTTAACTCACTCACCCTTGGTATTAATGTTATTTTATTTTGTTTTGTTTGTTTCATTTGTTTGAGTTGGAGTCTCACTCTGTTGCCCAGACTGGAGAGCAGTGGTACTGTCATGGCCACTGCAGCCTCAACCTACTGGGCTCAGGTGATCCTTTCACTTCAGCCTTCCAAGTAGCTGGAACCACAGGCATGCGCCACCACTCCTGACTAATTTTTTGGTTTATTGTGGAGATGAGGTCTCGCCAAATTGCCCAGGCTGGTCTTGAATCCCTGAGCTCAGGCAGTCCTCTTGTCTCTGCCTCCCAGAGTGCTAAGATTACAGGCATGAGCCACTATACCCAGCCGGGTATTAATGTTAAATAATATGTGTCTTGGGGCTCAGATTGTCTGTTTTTCCAGTTGTAATGGCATTAAAATTCTTCTGGATTACTTATCTTGGCTGTCATGAGCTTAGTTTCATAGACTCTTCATCTACCCTAACAAAAAATAGTACCAGGTAGCTATTGCCTGGAAATGTATGTACAATCCTATTTCATTTCTTAAAAATCTGCAACTGTAAGCAATGAGTGAAACTCACAGCTATCCCAGTCAAAAGATTTTTTGCTCATAAATAGAGCATTTCCTTTGAAGTAATTTAAATGCAGATTTAAACATACATTTTTAATATTTTCATTTTGCTTCTTACTGAATTCTACTATTTAATTAGTCTTTTGCTTGGTTTGGTCTTTTGATTGTTAAGAAGTTATTTGCCAGGCTGGGCTTGGTGGCTCAGCCTGTAATCCCAGAACTTTGGGAGGCCGAGGTGAGTGGATTGCCTGAGCCCGCGGGCTCGAAACCAGCCTGGGCAACTTGGTGAGACCTTGTCTCTACAATAAAATAAAAAATAGCTGGGTGGGGTAGTGCGTGCCTGTAATTCTAGCTACTCGGAAGGCTGAGGCGGAAGGATCGCTAGAGCCCAGCAGGTCGATGCTGGGATGGCTGTGAGCGTGCGCGCCACTGCACTCCAGCCTGGACGAAGGAGTGAGACTCCAACTCAAAAAAAAAAGAAGTTATTTGCCTAGATTAAAAATTTTTTCTTTCCTAGTTTATCTAAAATAGTGGGTTGTGGCGAGGTGCTATGGCTCAGACCTGTTATCCTAGCATTTTGGGAGGCCAAGGTGGAAGGATTGCTTGAACCCAAGGGTTTGAGACCAGCCTGGACAACATAGCAAGACTTCATCTCTAAAAAAATTTGAAACTAGCCAGTGTGGTGGTGTGACCTGTAGGCCCAGCTACTCAGGAGGCTGGGATGGAAAGATCTATATATAGTTCATTGAGCCCAGGAGGTCAAGGCTGTGATAAACTGTGATCGTCATGCATTCCAGTCTGGGCAACAGACTATATCCCTGACTCAGGTAAATTAATGAACAAATGATTGCAAGAACTTCTGAAGCTTTTTATTATAGAAAATTTAAACAAAGGTAGCGATAACATAATGAGCTCTCAAGTACCTACCTATTTGCTATCTGCACTGATTGTCAACACAGGAAAGCAAATCTGAGACATATGATTTCAACCATAAGTACTTCAGTATATGCAGCTAACAGGGAATTTTTTAAAACCACAATTTAATTATCATGGCTGGCAAAATTAACAACAACAAAAAAATTTTTTTTTGAGTCGGTATCTCACTCTGTGGCCCAGGCTGGAATGCAGTGGCATGCTCACAGCCACCACAGCTTCTACGTGCTGGGCTTAGGTGATTCTTCTTCCTCAGCCTTCTAAATAGCTGGAACCATCAGTGAAGCTGCAGGACCGGAAGTCTCTCTGGAAGAGTGAGTGAGTGAGTGGTGAGTGAATGTGAAGCCCTGGGACATTACTGTATACTACTGTAGACTTTTAAATAGTGTATGCTTAGGCTACACTAAATTTTTTTTTCTTTTCTTTTTTTTTTGAGTTGGAGTCTCACTGTGTCGCCCAGACTGGAGTGCAGTGGCCGCTCCCGGCCACCGCAGCCTCTACCTGCCGGGCTCCGGCGATCCTTCCGCCTCAGCCTTCCGAGTAGCTGGAATTACGGGTGCGCGCTACCACACCCGGCTGATTTTTGATTTATTGTAGAGATGAGGTCTCGCTGCCCAGGCGGGTCTTGAACCCGCGGGCTCAGGCATTCTGCTCACCTCAGCCTCCCAAAGGCGCGGGATTACAGGCTGAGCCACCGAGCCCGGCTTACATTAAATTTATTAAGGATTTTTAAAAAATAATTAACCTTGGCTTACTATAACTTTTTTGCTTTATAAACTTGAAACATTTAAAGCATTTTTTACTCTGTAATTACACTTAGCTTAAACACAGTTACATGGTACAGCTGTACAAAAATGTTTTCTTTATATCTTTAGTCTATAAGTTTTTTTCTATTTAAAATTTTTTAAGTGTATCTTTTACGTTTTGGTAAAAACTAAAACACAATTACACACATTAGCCTAGTCCTATACAGGGTCAGGATCATCCGATATCACTGTCTTTCACCTCCACATCCTGTCCCACAGGAAGGTCTTTAGAGGCAGTGACATGGGTGGAGCTGTCATCTCCTATAACAACAGTGCCTTCTTCTGAGAGACCTCTTGAAGGATCTGCCTGAGGCTCCTTTGCAGTTAACTTTTGTTTTCTTAAGTAGAAGGAGTATACCCTAAAATAATGATAAAAAGCATGGTATAGTAAATATATAACCCAGTAACATAGTATTTTATTATTATTATCAAATATTATGGACTGCTAGATCTTTATATGACTGGCAGTATAGTAGGTTTGTTTACATCAACATCACCACAAACACATGAGTAATTTGTTACACTATGATGTTACAACATTAATAGGCAATAGGAATTTCTCAGATCCATTATAATCTTTTTTTCCACCTATTTTAAAGATGTGCGGTACAATTCAGGGTTAAGTATACAAATGTTTATTATGCAAGTACCCTTATTGATGATGTGTGACCTCCCCCAGCAATTTCCCACTACTGACAATCCTTTTCTTATAGTTTTATGATAATTGTTCAGGGTCAACTTTCGAGTGAGAACATGTGATACTCAGTTCTTTGTTTCTGTGATAGGTCACTCAGTATTATAGACTCTAAGTCCATTCAGGTGCTGCGAAGCCATTATAATCTTATGGAGCCATTATCGTATATATATAGTTCATTGTTGACCAGAATGTCAGTATCCAGCGCTTGAATGTATTACCTATTCTGTGTGTTTAAATTCACTTGATTATTTCAAGTATGTCTTTTTTACAGTTGTTTTCAAATCTGTATCCAAACAAGATCCTCCATACATTGCATTTTGACTGATATGTGTCTCTCTTAATCTGTAAAAGTTTTCTTCCCCGTTTTTTATTTTTATTTTTATTTTTTGTCTTGGTTTTGCTCTGTTGTCCAAGCTGGAGGGAGGGCAGTGGCATGTAGCCCCGACCTCCTGTGCTCAAATGATCCTTCTGCCTCAGCCCTCTGAGTAGGGAGTAGCTGGGACTACAGGAGTGTGCCACCATGCCTGGATGTTTTTATTTTTTATAAAGCAATGAGGTCTGCTATGTTGCTTGGGCTGGTTTTGAACTCTTGGGCTCAAGCAGTCTTTTGCTTCAGCCTCCCAAAGTGCTGGAATTGTAGGTGTAAGCCACCATGCCCAACTTTCCCCCATTTTTTATGCCATTTATTTATTGATGAAATCACATTATTTGTTTAGTAAAACTTCTTCCATTCTGATTTCAACTTTTTGGTATTTAACATTTTTGACCATGACTTACAATAAGATGCAGATTTTACATCATGATAATACATATACACACCCATATATTGGAGGGGGACTCAAAAAGACCCAGAATTTATTTTTTTAAAATGCTATATTTATACTTAATGTTTAAACTTCAGTCACCTTCAAAGTATTCTTTGACGCGATACACATATCAAGATGCATTTTTCACTGCTCAGAATAGTTTTTGAACGCGTCAGTTGTGATGCTTTTTAGTGCTTCTGATGTTTTTTGTTTCAACTCTTCCAGATAGACAAAATACTTCCTTTTAAGGACTTTCTTCATCTGAAGAAACGAAAAAAAAGGTTGAGTAAATTGGGAGGTGGGGGATGGGAGGGGTCATGCCGGTTTTTGGTCAAAAACTGCTGAACACTCAGGGCTGTGTGGGCAGGTACGTTGTCATTTTTTTTTCTTAGGTACATTGTTATGGTAGAAGAACCATTGTTTGCCACAATTCAAGACATTTATTCCACAAATTATGGCAGTCAATCTTCTCAAAACTTCCAGATAAAAGTTTTGGTTAACCGTTTTATCTGAAGGAACAAATTCTGAGTGTACTATAAGGGGAGTGCCCTCTAAAAGATAATTCCTTTTTCAAAAAAATGAAAATTTAGTGAACTCTCCTTACTCTTACTATGTGCATTGCATTCTTGATACTTTCTTTTGTATTCTCTTTTTAAAAAATGATTTCAACCCGTGGAATCGCTTCTTGTAGCTTAATAATTACTAATTATAATCTATAGTTTGAAAAACACAGATAAAGAATGCCTTTAGATGAGTAACTGCTTAGTATGTTGTTACACTCTGTCTTGATTCTTGACCCTAGTTCTATCCCAGCATGCCTGTGAAATATGCAACAGTGAAGATTGGGCCAGGCTTCCCTGGTAGAATCTATCAGAATATGGTGTGTAAGGGTGGGCATTGTGTGAAAATGCCCATAGGCAAACATGATAATTACTCTGGGTACATGTGCCTACCATACTCCCTCATTTTGTGGTGGATAGGATTTCTGGAAGACCTGCTTTCTGTTCACTTCCCCTAAGGTCACACTACTTTCTGACTTTGTAATAGTTATTTTTTAAAATATACATTTAGTAGCTTCCTAATGAAAATGAAAGTATTGGCCAGTGATATAAATGTCAGTTTACTATATATAAAAATAAGGATTAAAATATTAAGAAGTAAGTGAATGTTAAATTTTAGAGGATTGCTTTTCTCTCTCCGTAGGAAAAGGTCCTACTTTTTTTCCCTCTAAAGACAAGGCTCTGGCTGTGTAGCCCAGGATGGTCTCAAATAAAGTTATGTAATACTAGAAATGTTTTGTTTTTTTTTTTGTTTTTGAGTTGGAGTCTCACTCTGTCGCCCAGACTGGAGTGCGGTGGCTGCTCCCGGCCACCGCATCCTTGCCTGCTGGGCGCCGGCAATCCTTCCGCCTCAGCCTTCCAATTAGCTGGAACTACAGGTGTGCACTACCATGCCCGGCTAATTTTTGATTTATTGTAGAGATGAAGTCTCTCCAAGTTGCCCAGGCGGGTCTTGAACCCGCAGGTTCAGGCAATCCACTCACCTCAGCCTCCCAAAGGTGCGGAATTACAGGCTGAGCCACCGAGCCCGGCGAAATTTTTTAGTATTAAACTTTTAAAATATAAATGCATATTAAGAAGATATCTTTCAAATATATTAACTTTATAATACAGAGTTACCTGTATTGCCTTTGAAAAATATCTGTAATATACTATGAAGTTATAAAGCAAATAAACTGATAGTGATAAGTTATTTACTCCATAAATATGTTTTCAATATTTTTATGTAATTGCTTTACATGAGATATTGTAGAATAATATGCATAAATATTCTGGAAGAATCTGCATGCCTTTTATATAAATTTATAATGAGCGCATGTTTCTTTTGCAATCAAAATAAAGACATTTATTTTGAAAGGATAACCAGCAGAGGTGGAGTTGTAATATTAATGTATATACTCATACAGTTTTATTTCATATTTATATTCCTGCTTTAGATTGCTTCAGACAACTTTGTGCTTTGTGCTGGATGCTGCATGTCCGTGACCACTTATCCTATAGTTGCAGGCAATACCAGAAAGCAAGAGAAAATGTAAGGGGAGAAAAGGTATTTACAGTACCAGAACAAAAAGAATAAACAAACATTACTTGGGAAATTATTGTTTCATAGAAGATTTGTAGGACAACTTACTTTTGTACTCATTCTTGTCTACCTGTCTTAACAAATTAATTTTTCCAATATCCATTTAGGATCTTGAAGTGGAGTTTGATTCTTGTATGGTTGAGCACTGTCTCAGTGCAGTAGAATGGGCTTACAGAATGCTGCCTTTTTCTCGGTTTTTTAACATTGAAGAACTTACACAGGATATAATTTTGAGTCTTCTTGGAGAACTGCCACCGATTAGAAAGGTAATATGATTGCAAGTGAAAAGAAACTAAATCAGAATCAGAGACTTTAAAGGATTTTTATTTATTTTAATTAAGAATGATGTTGCCTAGCCAGGTGTGATAGTGTGTACCTGTAGTCCCGGCTGCTTGGAAGGCTGAGGTGTAAGGATCACTGGAGCCCAGCGGGTCAACGCTGGGGTGGCTGTTAGTGTGCCACTGTACTCCACCCTGGGCGACAGAATGAGACTCCAACTGAAAAAAAAAAAAATGATGTTGCCTTTCAGTGTCTGGTTTACTTCATTTAGCATAATATCTTCTGGGTTTAGAAGCACAGATGCTGTATAATCTCTCTTATGTGTGAATCTAAAACTTTAAACTCATAGAAGCAGAGTGTAGAATGGTGGATGCCAGGGGCTGGGGATGTGGTAGAAATGAGATGTTGGTAAAAAAAGCATAGACTTTCAGTTACGAGATGAATAAGTTCTAGTGATCTAATGTAACTTTCAGTTACAAGATAAATAAGTTCTAGTGATGTGGTAGCTATAGTTAATAATAATATATTATTTACTTGAAATTTGATAAGGGAGGATACTTTAAGTGTCCTCACCACGCTCAAAATAGTACCCATGCAGAGTGGTGTTAATTAATTTGAATGTGATAGTCAACACAGAATGTTTATGTGTATTAAGTCATCCCATTGTATATCTTGAATATGCACAATTCTTTTTGTCAGTTAAATATTTTTAAGTGAAAAAAAGAAAGTCAATGCTGAAGTCATACCAGTAGACTCACGCTCAAAGAGAGGCATTGACCTGACATCAAAAGATTAGTAACATGTATGCATTTATGTTTTGAGTTAAAATATTTGAGGAATGAAGAGAAAAAAATAATGATGTTTATAAAACTTAAACAGTTTTTTTTCTGAAGGTCGCAGAAATTTTTGTGAAAGCATTTCCCAATCCTGAGGATGTGAGAGTTCCTTTAAGAGAAAAATATCACTCTCTTCAGCAGAGACTCAGACACTGTGTTATAAAAGGTATTTATTTGTTATTTCTCAGATATGTACTAGATAAATTACTGAAGATTTTGTTTTCATAGCAATTATTATCTATAGCTTTTGTAGTGCATAGGCATTTCTGCCTTTTCCTAAAGATAGAAGTACAAGAAGGTGGTAGTAGTTCCACATTGCAGAAGGACTAATTTTACTGTTTTAGAACCAGAGGAGCTTACTTTATGTTTTGGTTCTGTCAGTAACTGTGTGTGACCTTCGCAATCTCTCTGAGACTCATTTTCTTATTTGTAAAATGGGCATATTATTACCTGTCTTGTGGTATGTATTGAAAGTGGATTAAATAAGATATATAAAATTAGCACATAGTGCTTTGCATATTGCAGTTATTTATTGAAAACTAGTCTTTTTCTCCCTTCATGGTTATTTATGCTTCTAATTTATTCTATACATTCAAGAAGACCTTGTGAAATTTTTGTTTATTGTGGCAAAATATATATACAATATTTTTATCTATTTTTAAAGAAAAATAAAATATATATAACAAAATTTACTATTATAGGTCGGTCATAGTGGTTCACACCTGTGATCCTGGCACTTTGGGAGGTTGAGGGAGGAGGATTGCTTGAGCCCAGGAGTTCAAGACTACTAGCCTGGGCAACATAGTGAGACCTCATTTCTAGTAAAAATTTAGAAAATTATCCAGGCCTGGTGGCATATGCTGTAGTCTCAGCTATTTGGGAGGCTGAGGTGGAAAGATCACCTGAACCCAACAGATTGAGGCTGCAGTGGCCATGAGTGTGCCACTGCTCTCCAGCCTGTGCAACAGAGTGAGACTCTCACTCCAAAAAAAAAAAAATTATTATTTTTTTGCCATTATAACTTTTTTTTTTTTTTTTTTTAGGAGACAGTGTCTCCCTATGTTGCCCAGGCTGGAGTGCAGTGGCTCAGTCATAGCTCTCTGTAACTTCTAACTCTTGGACTCAAGTGATTCTTCCACTTCATTCTTCCAAGCAGCTAGGACTACAGGTTTGAGCCACCATGCCCAGCTTATTTTAGTCTTTCTTTTGTTTTGTTTTTGAGTTGGAGTCTCAATCTGTCACCCAGGATGCAGCCACCCCATCCTCGACCTGCTGGGCTCCATGATCCTTCCACTTCAGCCTTCCAAGTAGCTGGAACTACCGGCACATGCTACCATGCATGGCTAATTTTTGATTTATTGTAGAGAAGAGGTCTTGCCAAGTTGCCCTGGCTGGTCTCGAACCCACGGGCTCAGGCAGTCCACTCACCTCGGCCTCCCTGAGTGCTGAAATTACAGGCTGAGCCACTGAGCCCAGCCATTTTAACCATTCTTAAGGGTATAAATCAATACATTCACAGTGTTGTGGAAATTTTTTTTTTTTTTTTTTTTTTGAGTTGAAGTCTCACTCTGTCGCCAAGACTGGAGTGCAGTGGCCGCTCCCGGCCACCGCAGCCTCGACCTGCTGGACTCCGACGATCCTTCCGCCTCAGCCTTCCAAGTAGCTGGAACTACAGGCGCACACTACCATACCCGGCTAATTTTTTTTGATTTATTGTAGAGATGAATTCACCTTACCCTCTTTTTAGAACTATAATCCGGTATTTAAGCCTAGGTATACATGGTGATTTCACATTATTATATTAGTATGCTTATGTTGTATTTGTGATTTATATTTTTCTTAATGCTTTTTTGACATCCTCTAAAAGGTTGTTTATGTATTAATAATGTTTAAAGATTTTTTTATTGAAAAACTTTCCTTGCTATTATTTTCTATTACTTGTAGTAAAAAAGTGTCCTTGTTTTCTTGGCTAAAAAATACTCATTATCTCTTACTCTGTACTCTGTGGGAATGGAAAAAATATTAGTCATTCTTTTTATAATTATCCTTCTGATTTTTGCGATAACTAAATGGCTTAAACCTTTTTTTTCCTCAGAGCACTTTTTTTTTAATGGGCCCCAAGTCCTGTCTCATTTATTGTTTTTTAATGGACCTTCCATAGCTTCTACAGTTCTACTTTAAAATATGGACCATACCTTTCCAAGGAATGCTGAAGAAAATCTGATCTGTAAGCATGTGGAAATAAACGTTAGTCATCAGTTAGGTTTCCTGTCACCAGGAGAAACTAGAATTGGATTTCCCTATGTCTTGAGTTGAAACAGTTTAATGAACCATAAGACTCTTTTATTCTTTTCTTTCTAGGTCCCCAGACTGAGGAAATGATGTCTGTTATTATGCATTCTATCCATAAAGTGAGAATAAAGGCCCTAAAACGTGTACAGAGAAATATAGGTTCTTTTGAGATGAGTATATGGGAACCAGTTGAAGAAGAGAAACCAGACGAGACTCCAGGTTTTGACAGGTTTTCTCTGGGAACTAGTTTGAGCAGAAGTACACTAACAGAACCAGGGAATTCTGTGGTTCACAGTGATGCAGATACAGCAGATACATTCTCTGAGGGTTTGTCAGTTGAAGAAAAAAGTGGGATACATTTCTATCAAAGGTACAGTTGGAGATCGTTTAATAACAAGCATTTACTTCCGTTGGGAAAAAAATGATTTCCATGTGTTCATGCAGTTGATAAGCTGATTTCTAGTCCCCCACTGATTGTACTATTAGCAATATGAATAGGTGCTACCCTTCCACTCACAAGGGTATTAGTAGCATAAAATGAGACAATGTTTGAAAATTCATTTTTAATATTATTGAAACATGAAATAATTTTACCATCTGAAATTATAAAATAAAATGAGTAAACAAAATTCTAGAGTTTACTGGAGGACTTTAGTTTTTTAATATTCTTTGGATTTAAATAGGTTGGTATTACTGAGTTAGCCATATTATTTTTATGGGTTTTTAGGGAGTAAATTGTACTTTTCATCTTTGAAACTTGTCCATAAATTACTGGGAAATTCTTGGTTATCATCTAAACCTCCGCTACTGTGATTCAAGCCGTTTTTTCCTTCATAATTCCACTATCTGCAATGCAAATAATCATTCTTATGACTTATAAGACTATTTAAGCAACAGTAATCTTGCTTGATCTCTTCTACTCCAAATATATGCCTAAACCATATCTAATTGCATTTTAAATGGTTTACTAGTTTCACAAAACTACTGTGCTTAAATGTTAACATGGGAACATGTGCATTCTTAATAGGAAAGAGATGGGATGACTAGCTCAGGTGTCCAACAAACACCTCTGCACTTATTGAGGGAACTAAGTATCTGTGTTCTGCCCTAAGAACCATATTGAAAAGAAACATTTAAAAATAATTGTGATTGAGCAGCTAAGGTGGCTTGCCCAACAGGTTTCATACTGGCTAAAAGTGTTTAGAAAAAGTTCTCAATTTTTGTGTGGTTTAAAAAACAAAACAAAACAGTTATGCTTGCACATGTTATAAATGGAACTGAAAGGGGCAGATGCAAGAGAGGAGGAAGAAACCCCAAATTACCATGTATATTAGTGGCTTGGGATTTTTATTGACTTTGTATTCCTAAATTCTGATCTGGTAGAAGGCCATTTTTTTTTTTTTTTTTTTTTTTTAGTTGGAGTCTCACTCTGTCGCCCAGACTGGAGTGCAGTGGCCGCTCCCGGCCACCGCAGCCTCAACCTGTGGGCTCCGGCGATCCTTCCGCCTCAACCTTCCAAGTAGCCGAAATTACAGGCATGCACTACCACGCCCGGCTGATTTTTTTATTTATTGTAGTGATGAAGTCTCGCTGCCCAGGCGGGTCTCGAACCCGCGGGCTCAGGCAATCCACTCACCTCAGCCTCCCAAACGCATGGGATTACAGGCTGAGCCACCGAGCCTGGCAGGAGGCCATTTTTTATCCCTAGAAAAAATATTCATGTTCTTTTATGGTGACATTTCTATGAACACATTTTAATCTCTTTTTTTGTTTCTGTTTTTGTTGTTTTTATGAGTTGGAGTTCCACTCTGTCACCCAGGCTGGAGTATAGAGGCATGATCATTGTTTATTGCGGTCTTGACCTCCTGTGCTCAGGCAATCCTTTCACCTCAGCATCCCCAGTAGCTGGGACTACAGACACGCTGCACCACACCCCCATCTAATTTTTAATGTTTTTTGTAGAGACGAGGTCTTGCTATGTTGCCTAAGGTGGTCTCTAACTCCTGTACTCAAGCATCCTCCCACTTTGACCTCCCAAAGTGCTGGAATTACATGCGTGGACCACCATACCTGGCCTCTCTTTTAATATGCATTTTCCCTTTTGATATTAATATGTTGTATTTCTTGACCTCATAGTATGTTCCACTTTTGAAAACAGGGATCACTTAAAAGATAAGTATTTGAAAAATTGGTAATTGAGGCACAAGAAAGATACATGATTAATAAGTAAGGAGAATTTTTAATGTCAATACTAAGCTCAGTTTTATTGATTAAATGATCTTTAATTTTGTCTTAAAATTTTTTTTTCTGTAGAAATGCTCCAAATCACGTGGAAGTATCATTGATTTGTAAGCACAGTGATAAAAAGAAAATATGCAATCAGAAAGAAAACCCTAAAAAGAAAGAAGATAATGAAAAGTTATCACAAAATACACTTCCTGTGATAGGTGTTTGGGAATTTGAACGTGATGATGATGAGTATATTACATTTCTTGATCTCTTCTTGAGTTATGTTCTTGAAAGAGACCTACTTAATTCCAGGAATCCTGGCATTCCATTTCTAACCAGCTTTTCTGGAAAGCTTAGAGAACACGAACTTCATTCTTTGCTTTTTGATGTACATACAACATTAAAACGACGTCAGGGCAAAACTAAAAACCAGAGTGTGTTTAGAGCTGGCTCCTGCTTTGTTGTTGCTCCTGAGTTGTATGAATCTGAAAAATCATCCTTTTTAAATGATGCATTTGCCATAAATTTAGAAAACTCAGCACTTTCAGCTTCAATACTGGCTAATCAAGGGATCAAACCTTTAATTTTAGAGAACTCTTTGAATAAGGCCAGTATAAATGAAGGAAAGAGTGGATTGTTCAGTTTAAAACAAAAATCAATTTACAGAATACAAGAAGACAATCGAGAGAAACCTCTAATCCAGAGATCGTCAGATCACATTTTTTGGACTCCCAAGTCCATTAAAAATAGAAGATGTATTTTCAGAGCAATTCAGTACAATGATATTAATCCTCATGAAGATCTCCCTCCAGCACTAAATGATACTTTTGGTAGTATAGGAAGACTGCTGGAATGGATGATAAGATGGTCTGATAGAAGAGTACTCTGTGATTCTGGTATGACTGAATCATCCCAAGAGTATAGTCCAGTAATGCGTGTAAAGACCTCTACAGCTGCCATTCTTACATCATTATGGCTTTTACAACAGCCCTATTGTGCTGCATATAAGGCAAAAAATGCCATTATTAAGGTAAGTACATCAATTACATACACTTGACAGTTCTCATGTTAGATTAAAACTTTATTTTCCCTACTAAAGCATCACAAAGTAAAGGAAAATTAATTACAATGGTGATTATAATCTGTATCACCTAATTTATTTTTCTTTCAGTAGTTTTTTTAATTCTTAAAAATAGTTACGGTGTTTACAATAAAAAATTAAGCCAGGTGCTGTGGCTCATGCCTGTCATCCCAGCACTTTGGGAGGCTGAGGGAGGAGGGTTGCCTGAGCCCACGGGTTTGAGATCAGCCTGGGCAACATGGCAAGACCTTGTCTCTACAATAAATAAAAAAAATTAGCTGGGTGTGGTGGCACATGCCTGTAGTTCCAGCTACTTGGAAGGCTGAAGCAGAAGGATCGCCTGAGTCCAGTAGATTGAGGCTGCAGTGACTGTGAGCGTGCCACTGCACTCCAGCTAGGGCCACAGAACGAGACTCTGACTCTAAAATAAAATAAAATACAATTAAAAATTTTTTAAAAACAGGGTGAAAGTGCTTTCAGAGAGGCTGTGAGGTTTTGAGATTTTATGTGTGTTTATAAAAAAGAAAAAAGGAAGAAGACAATTTTAAGTGATATTACAGTTGGTACTACATTTATATTATTTTTCCTTTAATTTTGAGTTCAGATGCAGAACTAGGTAGCTATCCAGTTTTAATTACTGATAATGCATCATATGCATCGGGATCATTTTTTTTAATACTCTCAGGCCAAAGGGGTTGGAGAACCAAACCTAGAAAATCAGATGTATATCACTAGAGGAGTTAGTGCTTATTAGCTATTCTTTCTTTTTTGTAGTCAGTGGCAAATGTCTTCATTCAAAAATAATTTATTTTTGGTTGAAGGATGTGAGTGTATGTGTGTATTTGGTTTTTGGGGGGGCTCTTTTTTTTTTTTTAGATCAGTTTCTGTTATCCTGAGGGATACAATTTATATGATACTGTGATATTTGCCATCCATGAAATTTTTAAGTGTATCTAGGTAATTTGTAAATTTTATGAGACAAAAGGAATACGTCCCTTATCTTTTTACCTGTGTATTTTTTTTGTAGTAGTTATTTTTGAAATAACTACTGAATGTCTTTGTAATTACAAAGATGATTAAGTGAGAATGTTACTTTTTTTGCCATTCTTTTGTGGCCTGAGAACAATGACAGTATACTTTACGAATTTGTAAGACTGATTTCTTTTGTATATTGCTTAGATAGTCAGATTTGCTTTTTCCAGTTGGAATAAAGACTTGGATCATTGCTTCAGCAACAACTATTGAGTTGACCAGCCTGGGAAGCATAGCAAAACTTTGTCTCTATCAAAAAAATAAATCAGCTGGGTGTGGTGGTGCATGTCTGTAATCCCAGCTATTTGGAAGGCTGAGGCGGGAGGACTGCCTGAGCCTAGGAGGTAGAGGCTACAGCAAGCCGTGATCATGCCACTGCTTTCAGCCTGGGTGACAGAGTGAGATCCCAACTCAAAAAATATGTAAATATTGAGTTGTAGAAATGCAGTAAATATCTAATAAATCAGAGACATAATCATAGATAGTCCTGTGGGAAGTATCAATAATTTAAAAATATGGTGAAGAATAAGGGGCTCAATAAAAATACTAAATATTATATTCTATAAATGGTTTGCTTTAGGTGCTAGAGAATCATTACACCGAGTCTCAGATTGGACCCAATATTGAGAGAGAGAGCAAAACAGATACTGGCTATTTAGTTGCAGTAGCAGCTCAAGGTGGAACTGATGAAGAAAATGATCAGAGTAAATCTTGTCAGAGTACCTTGAAGTAAGTTGCTAATTTTACCCTTCTTTTCAATAGAAGATATCTGGTTTGATGGTGTTTGGGCTTAAAGAGAATAATTTAACCTTTGCAAGTTAAAGGAATGAGCATTTCTTTGAGCTGGAGGAACAGGAAGTGAGCATCCTGAAGTGCTTTAGCAGGTTATTGCAAAGATTTCATTCCCATTGGTCTAGCTTGTATTTTCTGAGAGAGCAGCTAATTTAACCTGAGAGATTCCTTTATTATATTATTTACCATGACAGAGGAAGTTGAACTAATCCTTTCATCTATTTTTATATATGAAGCAATGCTAGGAGTAATATATCTTTGAATACCAAGGCAAAGACCCTTATAGCATGAGAATTCCTTTGTGGAAATGGTAATTTTAGATAAGTTGAAAGTATTCTAATCTTCTGAGCAAATAAAAACTAGGGTGTTCAGTCATTCATTGAACAGCCTTTTACTAATCTTCTGCTACTATGTATCAGAAATGTTTTTTAAAAAGACTTTATAAATATGAAACTGAATGGAACTGTTCTGTTTTAAAAAGATCAAATCAAATGAAAAGTAAGCTCTGTCTCCAAGAATGAGTTGTAATATCAGTTATTCCATTTTTGTCAGAATTCCAGCTGAAGCAAAAAATCCTGAAATAAAAGAAATCAATGATGAGATTATTCCTGTCACTCATAATACTGAAAAAGAATTTATAGATAGTGATGAGGATCTTTTAGAAGTAAAAACATTTACACAGGAGGAGATGGATATGCACATATCAAACTATGAAGGTCAGTTTATTCACTTTTAATCTTTTTCTTTGACTTTATTGATTTTAAGTTGGTAAATAATGTTATGTAAGATAACTTAAGAGGGGACCCAAAAAAAACTCGGAATTATCTTTTGGAGGGTAGACCCCTTGTAGTACAGGCTTCCCCCGCTAGATAAGTGTTCTAGGAACCCATTGGCATCAGTATACCAGCTAGTATTGTTGTGAGAGGCTGCATTTAGCTTCAGTGAATTTTTTGTTTTTGAGATTCTTTCAGTGTATCTGCCCATTTCATGATGGTTGATTTACGAGCACACCTGCCCACACCATGCTGAGTGTTCAGCAGTTTTTGACCAAAAATGGCATGACCCTGGGCCCTACTCTCCTTATTCACCCAGTCTTACCCACCCCAAGCAACTTTTTTTTTTGGTTTCCCTGAATGAAAAAAGTCCTCAAAGGGAAATGTTTTGCTGATGTGGAAGAGGTAAAACAGAAAATAGCAGAAGCACTAAAAAGCATCAAAACTGACAGGCTTAAACACTGTTTTGAGCAGTGGGAAAAGCATTTTGATAGGTGTATTGCATCAGAGTAGTTTGAAGATGACTGAAGTTTAAACATGTAAGGATAAATACACAGTTTTTTAGTAAATATGACTATTTTTGGATCTTTCCTTGTATTTTGTTTTATATTTAAGTTAGATATAAAGTTATGTTTACAGTAGCCTAAAACCAAATATTAATTTGAAAAGAATGTAATATTTATGAGATAATGGACATATTAATTCATAATCTTGGTTTTTAATAAAACCAAGAAGATCTCAGTTATTTTTATATTGATAGTTCTTTTACACTTATTGTAACAGTAATAGTAATCTTATTGCTACTTATGAAATAAGTATGATTTCTTAATTTCTGTGAACAACTCTATAAACTTTTTCCCAGCAATCTTATCGTGGATTTACCTGATGAAGAGGGAATAGTCTCCAGGGTTTTTTTGTTTGTTTGTTTTTTGTTTTTTATTATGAAGATGTTGGGTACAATTCAGGGTTAGGTATACAAACATTGATTATGCAGGTACCCTTGTTGATGGGGTATATGCCCCTCCCTTTCCCAGCAGTTTCCCTCAACTGCCAATCCCACCCCCCTCCCCTGACAGTTTCCCATTACTGCCAAACACTGTATTACAGTATTATAATTGTTCAAGGTCCCCTTATGAGTGAGAACATATGGTACTCTGTTCTTTGTTTCTGTGATAGATCACTGAGTCTGATTGACTCCAAATCCATCAAGTTGCTGTGAAGTACATATATTTGTCCTTTTTTATGACTGCATAATATTCCATTGTGTATATGTACCACATTTTCTTTATCCAGTCCGGCTTTCATGGACAACATGGTTGGTTCCATGTTTTTGCTGTTGTAAATAGAGCTGCAACAAACATACGTGTGTAGGTATCTTTTTTGTAGAATGATTTGAGTTCTTCTGGCTATATTCCCAATAGGGGAATTGCTGGGTCATATGGAAGGTCAATTTCTAGTTCTTTCAGAAATTGCCACGCTGTCTTCCAAAGAGGTTGCACTAGTTTGCATTCCCTCCAGCAGTGTAGAAGCTTTCCTTTTTCTACACATCCTCGCCTGCATCTGTTGTTTGTTTTATTAATGATGGCCATTCTTACTGGGGTTAGGTAGTATCTCAGTGTGGTTTAGATTTGCATTTCTCTGATGATGAGTGAGGCTGAGCATTTTTTCTTGTGTCTATTGGCTGCCTGTATATCTTCTTCTAATAAGTGGCTATTCATGTCTTTTGCCCACTTTTTAAAGGGGCTGTTTTTTCCTTTCGGTACGTTTGAGTTCCTTGTGTTTGAGTTCCTTGTGTTTGAGTTGAGTTCCTAGATGTTAGACCTTTGTCAGATACACAGTTGGCAAATATTTTTTCCCATTCTGTGGGTTGCCTCCCTGTTCTCTTAATGGTTTCTTTTGCTTTGCAGAAGCTCGTTAGTTTGATGAGGACCCACTTGTCTATCTTATTTCTTAAGGTATTGGCCTTTAGGGTTCTGAATAGGAATTGGTTGCCAGTTCCTGCCGGAGACCAGTGTTAAACCCAAAAATTTAAATCCGAGAGACCACAAAGAGCCAGCTCCGATGCAAACACACAAGGGTCTTTATTCAGGCTCGAGTCTGGGCTCACGTTTGAAGCCGATGCAGCGATTTCAGGGATGAGAGAGCCCCGACCCAGGCTAACACGCACCCTTTTATACATAATTCTGAAGGGGTGGCTTTACAAACTTGTGCACACAGGATTGGATAAAAACTATATGATGCAGTTACAAAGATTTGGATTGGTTGATTCGAGTTCAGTTTGCGCGGGCTCAGGCTTAGTTACTTGTGATGGACAAGTAACTGCCAAATGGGTGGAATGGAATGCCAGATAAGCTAGGTTTACACAGTCACTGCGTGTAAATTAACTTTGGCATGGGAACCGGAGGTTTGAATCAACATAGAGCCCACCAGGAGAGTGGCTAGCGCCTCAGAGTCTACTGCAATCTAAACAAAGGAATGTCCGGGAGGGGCTTATTGCTTAACATTCACACACTGCTAGCAGCAGTTGCAGAAGCAAAAGAAGCCAGCATGGCAATTGGGACAAACAAAAGCTTAACAAAGTTCTAAGTACAAACACTGCAAACAAATACAGTGAACGTGGGGTAGGAATTCATATAGTAATAGTTCTTTTTGAGTTTTTTTTAATCTCTTGGGTCTCTCACCAGCTCCAGCCGGGTTCAGGGTACCCCAAAGGTGGAGACGGCGTCGGCGATTGGGGGGAAGAAGAAAGAGATAGAGAGAGAGAGAGAGAGAGAGAGAGAGAGAGAAAGAGACTGGACTCCAGTCTGGTGCAGAAGCGATGTGTGTTATTGGGAATTACAACGGGTCTTGTATACACAAAGTCAGATGTGGGAGGGGCGTCCCCCACCCACCAGAAACCTTAATCCCTGAAAACTTAATCAGTGATTGCCTTTAAACCCTTTTCATATGATAATCTTAAAATCCCATAACATAGGATAACCTAATCCATGACTGACATATTCTATAAACCTTTTTCATCCTAAGCTGATTGACTTATGCCAAGTTAAACAATTCTATAGAAGCTTAAGTATTTACTTTACAAATGAAAGTGGCCCATCCCAGAATGTTTGGAATGTGGCCCAGTCCAAAATTCATAGTGCAAGTAACCCAGCCGCATTCTTTCAACAAAATGGCTGTCTTCTGAAACTATATTCTACAATTTACACCTTCAGTAAATCCTAAGATCATGACCCAGAAGCCTGTGACCAATACTAAGGCTCGTAGATGTGACACGAGTTTGAATTATAAGTTGTGTGAAAGCCAAAACTGCAGTTTGAGGAAGAATGGGAGCAATGAGCTTCTAAAGTTAGCTTGTGTTCGTCCCGGTCTCAGAGTTTTTATGTTTTGAGCTCACAGGAGCTTAATCTGGTTAGTGCTGAGTAGAAAGGGGGAGGAAATGGGGTCAATAGCTCCTGAACGCATCCTAGTGGTCTCAGGGTCAACGGCCCTTCCTGATCCCTAACGCTCAGTGGGCCTCTGTGGCTGGCTCCCAACAAGTTCCAGTTTCCATAAGGGCGTCTCCTGCATTTTCTAAAATTCTTATAGTTTAAGGTTTTATGTTTAGGTCTTTGAACCATTTAGAGTTAATTTTTGTGTATGGTGATAGGTAAGGGTCCTGTTTCAATCTTCTACATGTGGTCAGCCAGTTTTCCCAGCACCATTTACTGAATAACTTCTCCTCTCCCCAGTGGTTGTTGTTGGAGGCTTTGTCAAAGATGAGTTAGTTGAGGAATTGAGGCTTTGGTTCCAGAATCTCTGTCCTGTTCCATTGGTCTGCATGCCTGTTCTTGTACCAGTACTAGGCTGTTTTGATTATGTTAGCCTTATAGTAAATTTTGAAGTCTGGAAGTGTGATACTCCTGCTTTGTTTATTTTGCTAAGGATTGTTTTGGCTATTCGTGGTTGTTTATGTTTCCATATGAATTTCTGTATTGTCATATCCAGGTCTGAGAAGAATGATGTTGGTAACTTAATGGGTATTGTGTTGAATCTGTAGATTGCCTTTGGTAGGATAGACATCTTAACAGTGTTGATTCTTCCTATCCATGAGCATGTAATATTTTTCCATTTATTTGTGTCTTCTTGGATTTCATTGGGCAGTGTTTTATAGTTCTCATTGTAAAGGTCTTTCACTTTTCTGGTTAGGAAGATGCCGAGGTATTTCATTTTTGTGTGTGTGGCTATTGTGAATGGGATTGTACTTTTAATTTGGGTCCCTGCCTGCTTCTTGTTGGTGTATAGGAATACAACTGTTGTTTGCACATTTATTTTGTACCCTGAGTCTTTGCCCAAGTACTTTATCAGTGCAAGCAGGTTTTTGACAGATTCTCTTGGATTTTCAAGGTATAGGATCATATCATCAGCAAAGAGGGATA
>NW_007245969.1:43599-66500 GCF_000164805.1 Carlito syrichta
AGCAGAGTCCATTTCCTGGGTTGTTATTGGTCTACTTAGTGTCTCAATGTCTTCTTGTTTCAACCTGGGGAGGTTGTGTGATGTCAGAAAGTCCTCCATTTCATTCAGGTTATCTATTTTGTTTCTATATAGGTGTACATAGTAATCTCTGATAATTTTGTATTTCTTCGGGGTCATTTGTGATTTGATCTTTTGTATTTCTGATTATGTTTATTTGGGCTTTTTCTTGGTCATTCTGATCAATCTTGTTAATTCTTTCAAATAACCAGCTTTTTGTTTTGTTCATGTTTTGTACGATATTTTTGTCTTCTGTATCCTGATTTGGGCTCTTATTTTGGTGATTTGGATTCTTCTATTAAAGTTGGAGTTTTGGTAATCTTCTCTTTCCTGCTCCCTTGGGTTATCTGTTAGGCTCTCCACTTGTGATATTCCGTTTTCTTGATATGTGCTCATAGAGATACAAATTCCCCTCTGAGAACTGCTGTCAGGGCATCCCAGAGGTTTTGGTAAGATGTTTCTTCATTTTCATTTATTTCCAGGAATCTTTCAATTTCTGCTTTGATTTCAGTGTTGACCCAGTAGTTGTTCAGCATCATGCTATTTTGTTTCCTGTCTTTGTGGGTTTTGGGAAAATGTTGTTGGTGTTGATATTTATTTTTATTCCACTGTGGTCTGAAAATATTCATGGCAAGATTTCAACCTTAAGGAATTTGTTTATGCTTGATTTATGGCCACAGATGTAATCAGTCTTGGAGTATGTACCATGTGGTGATGAGCAGAATGTATATTCTGTGGTTGTTGGGTGGAGTAATCTGTAGGTATCTATTAAGTCCATTTGGTTGAGTGTCAAGTTTAGGTTCTGGATCTCCTTGTTGATTTTTTTCCTCCATGATCTATCTAGAGCTGTCAATGGGGTATTCAAGTCCCCTGCTATAATAGTGTTAGAATCAATATCTTTTTTTTTTTGAGTTGGAGTCTCACTCTGTTGCCCAGACTGGAGTGCAGTGGCTGCTCCCGGCCACCGCAGCCTCGACCTGCTGGGCTCCGGCGATCCTTCCGCCTCAGCCTTCTGAGTAGAAAGAATTACAGGCACGCGCTACCACGCCTGGCTGATTTTTTAATTTATTGTAGAGATGAGGTCTCGCTGCCCAGGCAGGTCTCGAACCTGAGGGCTCAGGCAATCTACTCACCTCAGCCTCCCAAAGGCGCGGAATTACAGGCTGAGCCACCGAGCCCGGCTCAATATCTTTTTTTAGTTTACTTAGTAGTTACTTTATAAATGCTGGTGCTCCTGTGTTTGATGCATATATGTTTAGGATGAATATTTCTTATTGATGGATTGAACCTTTTATCATTACGTAGTGTCCTTTTGCATCTTTTAAATTTTTTGATAGCTTAAAGGTTGTATTGTCTGATATTAAGATTGTAACTCCTGCCTTCTTTTGTAATCCATTTGCCTGGAAACTCGTTTTCCAACCTTTAACTTTGAGTCTGTGTGCATTCCTTGAAGTGACATGAGTCTCCTGGATGCAGCAAATATTGGGCCATGTTTTTTTATCCACTCCTCTATTCTGTCTTTTCAGTGGTGCATTTAGTCTATTCACATTCAGGCTGATTATTGAAATGTGGTTGTTTATCCCTGTCATGAGGTTCTTATAAAGTTTTTCCTTTGTTTGCTTGTTTTCTTTTGGCTTTGGGTTTAATGAATGAGTGTGTTTTCAAGTTTCTTGTTGCACTATATTATCTACTGAGTCTGTGCTCTGCTGTTGGGAAGTGTGTGGTCAGTCTTTTTCTTCTTTCTTCTTTCTTCTGTGCTTAATATCTTTTTACATGTCTCCTGTAGAGCTGCTCTGGAAGCTGCATAATCTCTTAGGGATAGGATGTCTGGGAAGGATTTTAATTCTCCTTCACTGATGAAACTGAGCTTGACTGAATAGGAAATTCTTGGTTTAAATTGTTTTTCTTTGAGGACTTTGAATATAGGGCTCCAGTCCCTTCTTGTTTGTAGTGTTTTTGCTGATAGGTCTGTTGCTATTTTGATTGGTTTTCCCTCGTAGGTAGTCTGATATTTCTCTCTTGCTGCCTTTAGGATTTTTTCTTTTGTGTCTACTTTGTGTAGGCGAATTACCATGTGTCTAGGGTTTGGTCTTCTCATTTGATGTCTTGTGGGGGTTCTCTGTATCTCTTGTGCTTGGCTGGTCACATCTCTGGTGAGATGGGGAAAGTATTACTTCCTGAAATACTTGCTCCAACTTGTACTCCGTTTCCCTTTCTTCTTCTGGGATACCAATCAGGTGTAGGTTTGGCCTCTTGATATAATTGCACATCTCTTGTAGGCTTTGTTCTTTCTTTCTGAATCTTCTTTCTATGTTTTTTAATAGATCGGGTTAATTCCATGTTCTAGTCTTCAAGTTCTGAGATTCTTTCTTCAGCTAGATTAGTTCTGCTTTCCATGCTTATCATCTTGTTATTTATTTCCTGGATGAAATTTTTTATTGCCAAAATCTCTGTTACACGTTCTTTCAGTGTTGTATCTTGTCTTTCTTGAGTCCTATTCACTCTTTCCATCCATTCCCTAATCCCTGTCATATTCTGGGGACAGTCTTTGGTGACTTCCATTTTTTGGACTCCAAGGTCTGATTTTTCAGGAGTTTTGTCTTTGGTACACTTGAAATTACCTGAGGTCTTCCTTTGGCTCTTCCTTATTTGTGACAGGTCTCTTGTTTTTCTCTTTAGTTCTGTAATATTTAGTGTCAGTTGGAGAGGCATTTCCTTCTGATGTTTGCTCAGACCTCTATTCTTCTCTGATCTGGGCTCTTGATCTGTTCTATTTTGAAATAGGATGGTGGATGGGAAGCTTTGCTATCTCTTATAGTTTTCAAACTCAAATAAAGTGGGGAATGGGGTGCTAAGAATCAGATACTACTTGCAAATTAAAGTGTTCACTTATTGAGGTGTGTGTTCCCTGAGACCCACTCCCCACTACCACTCTATATGATGATACAAAGCAGAAACCAATCAAAAACAATTGAACACATGCATACATACTCCAATACAAACTGGAATAACAACAAAGCTAAACAAAACAATCAGCAACAAAAAGACCCCCAAGAAAACTAAACAGACACACACATGCCTAGCACAAAGTGAATAGAGAAGAAAAAACAGAAAGACCGAAGGGGGGAAAAAAGGGTGGTGGGGATTCAGGTCAAACCCTCACACGTCTATTGACATACCCCTTAAATTATAAAAAATGAATATAAAAAAGACCCAGAAGGACAAAAGAACAAAAACCAACAATACAACAAAATCGAAAGATAAACACTCAATCATTCACATAGACACACATGAACAGAAAATGACAAAAGAAGAAAGAAACAAAAAGAAAAGAAAAAAATTCTTTTGGAGGGGATGCAGATCAAACCCTCCCATACACATTCATGCACAAAGGAAAAATATTTTTAAAGTAGATGAACTAAGAAATAGTCAAAAAAATTTTTTTTAATTAAAAAATAATTGAAAATTTAAAAAACCAAAACCAACCAACCAACAAACAAAAACCTGCCCTCTTGTGGCTGTCTCTGTAATTGTTCCTCTAATCAGATCTTTCCTGCAGAGCTACCTCTTTCACTCTTTGCTCAGGGAACAAAGCAGGGAGAGAGGAGCGACAGTGGAGGTGGGTGGGGTGCAGGCTTCCCCTCCCACTCTGGTATGGTCACGGAGATCTCTTGTGGGGAGGTACAGGACTGTCTCTTCCCAGGTATGTACTCTCACTGGGGTGCCACAGCCAGACCTATCCTGGAATGGAGCTCTCTTATTGCAACTGATATCCCTCTCAGTCGTGACCCAGCTGTGTGGGTCTGACGCTGACGTTCAGAGGATTGCTGGGAAGGAGAGGGTTTAGGTGACCCCAGGACTCACTACTGATCTCTTTTGTTCTCTACTGGTCTGTGGTGAGCAAGTCGGAGCACTTTCCTGCCCTGCCTTCAATGGTGGTGGCATGCCTCTCTTGTCCTCTTCCGTGGGAGATTGCCTCTGGACTCTGTCCACAGCCCCTTCCAGCTCCCTGCCAGGTGGTGTGGGAACGCCTGGGGCAGTAGTGTCTCCCTGCTGCTTTTCCAAAGGAAACTTCTGTTTGTTTTGAAAAAGCAATGGTGCTCTGCTTCTGCCACCCGGGAAGATGCAGGGACGAAGTAGAGAAGCTGCAGCACCTGCTGTTGCACAAGGGCCTGGCCCCCTGCTTACGAGCCCCACTTAGTCTCTCCCAGCGTTTTCTTGCCGGGAGGGTTTGTTGATTTAAAAAAAGAACAGAAAAGAAAGAGAAAATGGCGCTCGGCTTCTGCGTCCCGGGAATCTCTGGGGTCCAAGCCCAGACGCTAGCCACCAAGAGAGCCCTGGCTGCTAGCTCCCTCACCCTCCCTCAGTCAGCCACTCGCATGCCTACTCGCTCAGGAGCACATACGCAAAACTTCCCATACGCTTACTCACTAACACAGGGACTCGCGTAGTCCAACTGGCTCGGCCGCCATCTTCCCCATCTCTCCTCCAGTTGTTTTTAAAGACTGTCTTTGTAAGGAGGATAGAAATATTTCTGTCATTATATTTGTTTCCTGTAATATTTCCTGAACCTTTTTAAAAAGTCAGAAGATGCTGGACTCGGTGGCTCAGCCTGTAATCCCGCGCTTTGGGAGGCTGAGGTGAGTGAATTGCCTGAGCCCGTGCGTTCGAGACCCGCCTGGGCAACTTGGCGAGACCTCATCTCTACAATAAATCACAGAAACTAGCTGGGTGTGGTTGCGCGCGCCTGTAGTTCCAGCTACTTGGAAGGCTGAGGCGGAAGGATCGCCGGAGCCCAGCAGGTCGAGGCTGCGGTGGCCGGGAGCGGCCACTGCACTCCAGTCTGGGCGACAGAGTGAGACTCCAACTAAAAAAAAAATAAAAAAGTCAGAAGATTATTTTTCAAATGGTCTGTTTTTTCCTCCACTTTGTTTCTCTCTAGAAGACACCAAAGAACCTGTTGGAGGTCTCAAAAGTCCTGATCTTGCCATTTGCATGATGACTTTACCTCAGCAGGTAGAAAAAGTAAGTCAGCAAATAGTGGGTAAAATTATTCAACTTTTATTTTGTGTAGTATTTAAATTATATGTAAGTGCATTTATTCATTGTTATTAAATACATCAAAGCAAGACTGTCTCTTAAAAGTGTGCTATGGATTGTGAAATTATAACCCTGCAGTGCAGCATTCTTCTTTCACTGAAATTCTACTATTACAGTGTAGTAACATGTCCAGTAATTTCAGGCAATGAAACTTTCATCTCATAAACTGCTTTAACAAATTATTTTTAAAAACAGTGGTGAAAATGTTCTTAAATATACAAATATAATTTTGCTGTAATATGCTTTTTCTGTACATATGGGAGTGCCCCCAAAATGTATATGCATTTAAGAGATGCTTCCTATTTACTACCTTTTGAAGTTGAATTAAATTATGTTAGCAATGTGTAGTATGATATCTGCTCCATTGTACTGCTACCATTTTCTTTGACTGTCCTGGCTGTTGTGTGGTGATGCTTAAATTCATTTGATTAACACCATCTTTTGTGTGAACGTCTTACTTAAGATGTGTATACATATTTTTGGCACCCCCGTATATGCACTTTTTGTATTATTTATTTTCTCAAAACTCTATACATTGAATTTCCAGGTGGAGCATAGACATTTCCAATTATTGTAACAATACTTTTAAAAAGAGTTCATTTTTCTGATTTTATGGTTGTTTTTACAGGATAATTAATAATCATGTAGTGACAGGTATATGTAATTTACAATATGTTTGTCTACTGATATCATCTTGTCTTTGTGCCTTAACAGACTCAATAGCTAAGGGCGATGGGCCAAAGGCAGTTTGCACAGTATAAAGATCTGGTCGTAGCAGGACTAGGAGTACATTTCAGTGTTTGATTTCTCACTTACTTGTAGACTGTTGTTACTCTGGTTAAGCAGGTGATATGAAAATTGAAATACTCAAGACAGTAATACCTATTTGTTTCACCTGTTTTCTTTTGGGTATTGTTAATTTTAACAGCATTCCACAGAAGACATTCAGTGTCAAAGGGAAGACCCGTTGGAGACAAATAGGGAGAAAAAATTGACTGAACAGAAAAGGTAAGAATGGATTGTAACTGACTTGGTTACCTCAGTGAAGCTTTCATCTTTTTCCTCAGAATTTACAATACATATTTTATGGTGGCATTATCAATCTGTGAAAGTGTAATTTCAATGTATAGTTATGGTACAAAATGATTTTTGGTAAATGTACTTCTACGTTATGGTAAAGTGAAATGAATAATGATATCTTAAATGCCTTTTGTTCTCTCATCATCAACCTTAACAAAATAAAATAAAGCCGTAAATAGACTGAAGTCCATGTAGCTGCCAATTAGAGAACCACCTGTCCACACTGATTCCTTTTTTTTTTTTTGAGTTGGAGTCTCACTCTGTTGCCCAGACTGGAGTGCAGTTGCCGCTCCCGGCCACTGCAGCCTCGACCTGCTGGATTCTGGCAATCCTTCCGCCTCAGCTTTCCAAGTAACTGGAACTACAGGCGCGCGCTACCACGCCCGGCTAATTTTTTGATTTATTGTAGAGATGAGGTCTCGCCAAGTTGCCCAGGCGGGTCTCGAACCCACGGGCTCAGGCAATCCACTCACCTCAGCCTCCCAAAGGCGCGGGATTACAGGCTGAGCCACTGAGCCCGGCTCTGATTCCATTTTTAATGAATCAAATAAAGAACTGTAACAAATCCTATTATATATAATCTTGCATTGCTGTGATATTACTATGCACCATCCATTAGGGCTATGATATATACATACTTTGCTGGCTAGTTTATTATTGCTTAAAGGAGAGCTGAAGGCAGTTGTTTTTTTTTTTTTTTTTTTTTGAGTCGGAGTCTCACTCGGTTGCCCAGACTGGAGTGCAGTGGTCGCTCCCGGCCACCACAGCCTCTCCTGCTGGGCTCCGGCGATCCTTCCGCCTCAGCTTTCCGAGTAGCCGGAATTACAGGGACACACAACCATGCCCGGCTGATTTTTGATTTATTGTAGAGATGAGGTCTCACCGCCCAGGCGGGTCTCGAACCCTTGGGCTCAGGCAATCCACTCACCTTAGCCTCCCAAAGGCGCGGGATTAACAGGCCGAGCCACCGAGCCCGGCTTGAAGGCAGTTTTAATGTGTTACAGTTTGGGCATGATTTCTTAATTTTTAGAATTTTAGAAGTTCTAGAAATTTAGAATTTTCTTGGATAAGAGAAGCAACATAATTATATTTTCTTTCTTTTCTCAGTACACAAGTTTGTTTAGTTTTTCTGTGGATCACTAACAAAAAATATATTTCATGTCATGTCACTTTACAAGTAATGTAGATATTTCTATTCATAAAAACTAGTCCTTAGGAAAATTACCCAAGAAGAGAAAAAACAAAAACTCACTAGTCTTTTCAGTTTCAAATGTGACGGTGGGCTCTTTAGTGTTCTGTGCAAAGTATCTGCCTCTTCCACAGGTAAAATTTGGGTCCTGGCTAACATCATGTATCTTTATTTTAGATTCCATTGTTTTTGTTACTGAGCAGTCAACAGTGTTTAAATCTGGTGTTAATTCGTTTAGATATATATTTACTCTGTTACTAATTGCTATGGAGACAAATGCAAACAGATTGCAATTATGAGCTAAGCAATACAAAAGATTAGAGAATGTTTAGACTTTTAGATGGCTGAGCTTTAGATCACCTGTACATTAGATAATGCCAAGAATATCTTGCTTTCTAATCGCCTATTAATTGTTATTTATAGCATGACTGAACCCTTTTTAAATCCTGAACATACCACTCCTCATTCATTTTGTGTGGATACGAGTTCAGAAATTTCTAGGTAAGAATTTTTACCTACTATACCATTTAAAAATAGTCATGTTTTACAAATAAATAAGGGAATGAAAATATACCTACTGTACCATTTTGAATTAATTGCTAAACATTTTGACTAAAAATTAAGAGAATAAGTGAACTCTTGCTTAAATAGGAGGAAATACAACACAGCTTTACTTCAGAAAAATTTTACATAATTAAAATCAAGTTCCTTGCTACTTGTTGAAAGCATAACCTGTTCTTAAAATAAGCAGATTGATTGTAATGTCTGTTTTTCATGGATTTGCCAAATAAAGTTTTGTTATTAAGCATGTAAGATGTCTGATGAAAGGCAAATATTTTTGCTGAATGGGAATGTGTGTAAACTGAAATAAATCTAAATGCAGTTTAATGAATTATTTTCTTTTTTGGAAACAGTTATCAATTAATTTGAATCTGCATGTTCCTTAATTTAGTTTATGAAGTTTATTTGCTTAGGAAATGTTGAGTATCTGCTGTATTTAAGGAATCATACCCAGCTATTATTCTGTTTATTTAAAAAACAAAACAAAACAAAAAACAGCTGGGTATAGTGGTTCATATCTATAATCCCAGCACTTTGGGAGGTTGAGGTGGAAAGATCACTTGACGCCAAGAGTTTGAGACTACCCTGGGCAACATAGTGAGACCCCCATCTCTATTTAAAAAAAAAAAAATTTAGCAGGGCATGGTGTCACTTGCCTATAGTCCCATCTACTTGGAAGTCTAAGGTGGGAGGATTACTTGAGCTTAGATCTTCAAGGTTGACCTATGATCGCACCACTACACTCCAGCCTGGATGACAGAGTGAGACCTTGTGTTTTAAAAACAAAAAACTTGTCTTGATCTGTTGTGTGTCTGTCTGTCTGTCTGTCTATCTATCTATCTATCTATCTAATCTAATCTAATCTAATCATCTTTCCCCTGTTTCTCTACCCCTTTCACCTCTTCCTCCCTATCCTCTCTGTCCCTAGACTGCAGTGCAATAGCCATTCATAGCTTATTGCAGTCTCAAACTCTTGGGCTCCAGTGATCCTTTAAAACCTCAGCCTCCTGAGTAGCTGGGAATACAGGTGTGCACCACCATACCCAGATAATTTTTGTATTTTTTTGTAGAGACATGGTCTCCCTGTGTTGCCGAGGCTGGTCTTGAACTCCTACATTCAAGTAATCCTTCCATCTTGTCCTCCCAAAGTGTTGGGATTGCAGGCATGAGACACTGGTGCCCAGCCTAAGTTTTCTTTTTCAGCCTTTTTTTTTTTTAATTTTGAAGATGTGGGGTATAATTCAGGAGCAATTTTGTATAAATTTAAACTCTGGAAAGGAAATGGTTGCAGTACTATTGTTTCACATTTATTTATTTATGTATTTATTATTATTATTATTATTTGAGTAGGAGTCTCACTGTGTTGCCCAGGCTGGAGTGCAGTGGCAGGCTCACAGCCACCGCAGTCTTCACCTGCTGGGCTTGGGTGATCCTTCTGCCTCAGCCTTCCAAGTAGCTGGAACCACCATAGCTGCCACCACACCCAGCTAATTTTTTTGCTTATTGTAGAGACGAAGGCTTGCCAAGTTTTACAGGCTGGTCTCAAACCCCTGGATTCAGGCAATCCTCTCACCTTGGCCTCCCAAAGTGCTGGGATTATAGGCGTGAGTCATCGTGCTCAACCTGTTGCACATTTAATAATGATAAATAGTAATTTGCTCTACCAATTAAATAGAATTAAACTTTTAAAAAATTCATTTTCTCTAGTTTTCTTAGCTATTCTGAATTATTAATTTTAGTCAAAAAACTTTTTTTAAAGCTAAATTACAAAGTCTATACACTTAGAATGATTGCACAGGTTTCAAACGCAAATGTGTACGGGCATTAGGCAAGTAAAATAAATGTCAACTATTCTGGGTTGTAAGGTCATAGGGAGGGGACCATCACTGACTAGACAGTACATGCCTCTTAATAAAGGCATAGAGATGAAAATTGTGCTGGTGACAGATGTGTCTGTTGGCTGATGGGTACTAGAAAGATAAGCTTTAGGGTTTAAATTTCCAGAAAATTACCATAATAACTTTTAAATTAGATGAAAAAAGTGGGATCAAAATATTTAGATCATAAACATTCAATTTATTTTTTATTGATTAATGTGTGTTTTTTATTTAAATACGTTCCATATAGTGCACAGATTTCTACATTTAAAGACAAATCTTCTTCAGTTCCACCTCTGGTATCAAATGGAGTTAATGTTGCTTCACAAACGCTTGCCCCAACACCTCGGAAGACCCAGAGAAATGAACGCAGGGCTCAGTTAACAGATTCTTCAGATTCTGTCAGGCAGATGCTCCAAGATGAAATGTTTAAGTTAGTTCAGGTGAGCACATCTCTATATAAGTAAATCTACACAAGATACATGATTAATAAACCTCCAGAAACGGACAAGTTAAAATTAAGTCACAAACATTTCTCTGCTTTGATCTTCATGTGTCATTCAAAAGTTAATAACTCTAGGGCCTGTAGTCTAGACTAAGCTACCTGCTTCTCACAAAGTCTTCTTTTTACTGAGTTCTTTGGGATGCAGCTGCTCATAAAAGTGAGGTGGGAGGTAATCAAACCAGACCAGTGGGCTCCTACTCGGAAGCAGAGTCTGCTTTCCAACCCAGGGCATCACATTATATTTCTTTTTCACCGGCCAAATTTTGGTTTTAGTTGAAACTGTCAGCTGCATTTCAAATTACTGTTCACTTTGACTTCCATCATCTTTTTCTTACCTGTCTATCCTTTTTTCTGTCTACCAACAATTTTCAATTATCTCCCTTTTTAAAAACATTAATTTCCCTCAAATCTAAATCTCTGCTCATTTGCTCTATATTCACTCATGTATTCTTTATGTGATGTAATAAAACATTTTTATATTGGTGATTCTTGGCACCAACTTTCTCTTTGAACTTAAAGGCCCTGATGAGAATACTTTTTTTAGTATATCCCCCTGTCCCATGAAACCTATTGAAACTGATTTTATTCTTATTCTCCCCATCCCTTTTTTCCCTTTTCTGTTTGGTAATACCACCTGTTCTACCAGCTTAAAGTTTTAGAAATATTTATCAAACTGTGTCTTATGAATCACTTGGGGACTTTTGTGTTCACTGTCCTGTGTCTTTAACATGTTCTCCAAATAATTCTGTTGCATACAAAAGATTAAAGAATCACTGTCTTCAAAAGTCATCTTTGCCTTATTTCACTACCCTTACCCAGTGTTTTACTATGCCCTCTTGTCTCTTTTGCCAGGACTTTATGTCATTGTAGCCACCTGCTATTTCTATATCTGTAGCCAACCTTAAATTCCTAGCATTTCATACTTTCATACTTGTATTTTCTAGGATACTTTCTGTAGATATTATTTTAATAATATTATTTACCTATTTAAAAATCTTAAGTAAATTTCTTTTACATGTTTATATGTTATATAATATCAGTATTTTGTTGTTGTTGTTGTTGTTGAGTCAGGGTCTCACTGTGTCACCCAGGCTGGAGTGCAGTGGCATGCTCACAGCTACTGTAACCTCAACCAGCTGGACTTGGGAGATTCTGTTGCTTCAGCCTTCCAGGTAGCTGGAATCACAGGTGTGTGCCACCATGCCCAGCTAATTTTTTGATTTGTTATAGAGACGAGGTCTCACCAAGTTGCCCAGTCTGGTTTTGAACTCCTGGACTCAGACAGTTCTCTAACTTCAACCTCCCAAAGTGCTGGGATTACAGACATGAGCCCCTGTGCCCAGCTTGATGTCAATCTTATTTTAAAAATATAAAGAGGCCATGCATGGTAGTTCACACGTGTAATCCCAGTGTTTTGGGAGGCCAAGATGCTAGGATTGCTTGAGTTCAGGAGTTTGAGACCATCCTGGGTAACATAGCAATACCTTGTCTTTACAAAAAATGAAAAACAGCCAGACATGGTGGCATGTGCTTGTAGTCCCAGCTACTCGGAAGGCTGAGGCCAAAGGATCACTTGAGTCCAGGAGTTCAAGGTTACAGTGAGCTGTGACTGGGCTACTGTACTCCTTCCTGGGTAAGAGAGCAAGACCTTGTCTCTAAAAAAAAAATTGTGTGTGTGTTTTTGAAGAGAGTGAAAGAAAATACACAAAAATGTCAATAATAGTTATCTTTGGAGGAAAGATTATGAGTGATGCTTATTTTATGTTTTAAACTTCTTTTTTTCCCCCCTGCAATAAGTGTGTGTTTCTTCTATAATTGAAGGGAAACTACATTTAAAAAAATTCTGCAGTGTTTCTCAGTTGATTTGTTTTCTCAAGTGCAGATTCTTCTGTTGGCCTTCAAAGACCTCACTGTGAGCCTTTACCTTCCCTCCTTTCCTACCTTACTCTCACAAGTCCAGTAGATCTCAGAGTTGGACCCTGGATCAGTAGCATCAGTATCACTTAGATTTTGAAAATACAAATTCAAAGGCCTGCATCCCAGACCTGTTGAATCAAAGTGAGGATAAGTGGCTTAACAAGTCTGCCAGGTGATTCTGATGCATGCTGAGGTTTGTAAACTACTGCACTAGCCTGTCTTCTCATTATCCCTGCTATAAATCTCCTGTTCCAGCCAATGTATATGCTTAGAGGTTTCCAAGGTTTTCTGTACATTAAAATAACATGGTCATCTTAACAAATACTGCTCCTGATTCACATCCCCGGACATTCTGATGTTGTTGGTATGGAATGTGACCTGACCATTTGGACTTTTAGATGCTTCTCAGGTGATTCTAATGCACAGCAAAGTTTGAGACCCACTGGTGCATGCCTTTCATCCAATCAGCCCCTCCAAGGGAATTTCCTGCTCTTCACCTGTATACTACTTTCTGCTCTCATGTTTCTTGAAAACTGTTCAAAGCACACTCATTCTGGGAATCCTTCTTTATCCCACTACATTAGTTCACTCTTTTGATTCCTGAAATGTTTATGCAAACTGATTTGCATAGTCCCAAGTCTCGTGTTAGTGTTCATATGCCTAGTTGACAGGGAACTACTTTTTTCTCTATATCTTTTTTAAAAAGTCTCTTCTGGCTATGCCTCCTGCTCAGCATTCATGAGTCTGACAGATACTGAGACAAAGGTATGTCTGTTATAGAATATTCACGTGATTACTGTTGATTCCTTAGATTGTTTTCATTATATTTTAAGATATCTCTTTGCTTTTTGTTTTATTCTAGCTACAACAGATCAACTTTATGAGCCTAATGCAAATAGTAGGATCATCCTTTGCTAACTTGCCAGATGTACAACAACTTTTACAGCAGTCTCAGTCTGTGCATTTGGAGGGAAACCAAATATCAAACCTCACAAGAGGATGTGGTGATGTTGGAGACAGCAGCAAAAATCTTGAGAGATTTTTCATTAAACGGCAGTCCGCAGAACAGTATACCAAAGAGCCTTGCCAGAGCAGCCCACACTACCATGAAGGAACTATCCAATCTGACCAAAATATTGATGGAAATATACAGGTAATACATGTAAAAATACTATTAATGTCTTAAGGTGTTCGACCATTGTTGCTTTTTTTGTTGTTCGAGTGAATAATTTTTAGCAGGTATAACATTCTACTCCCTCCAAAACATACTGAATATCTTTACAAAAAGGGAGTTTCTGATATATTCTCAACTTACATAATATGTTTTTTTCTTCCAGAATGTTCCACATGGAAATACTCCTTTATGTCAATTAGAAGTCCAGCCTCAGAAGACAGAACCAACTCCAGCATCTCAAAATTTACCACCCACTTCATTTTCTCCAGCTCCTGCTGAAAATACTCACTTCTACCTTTTGTCCGCACCTTTAGTTCAGAAGACACCTAGACTTATCCCATCTGCAAAAACTTGTAGTACTAGTGATGGTTTTCCTTTGCTTCATTTTCAGTCTAAGCATGAATTTAAGCCCCCTTTCTTAAATACAGGAAGAATCCCACAAGTTCCCTTCAGGCCCCTGCTACAACCAAGGGAGACTCAGGGCTTTTCTGATTCCTTCCAAACTGCTGTTCCACCGAGAGTACTACAAACTACTTCAATATCTCATTTGAATTTAAGCCAGTATAATACTGAAGCCATTAAAAGTGCAGTTGAGCAGAAGAAACAGGAAGAAATTGAAATTACAGAAATTCCTAAGCATGTGAACTTGGATCAATATGTTAGACAAGAAAACTTGACACCTCAATGGGATTCTTCAGTACGTATGGAACCAGAAAAACTAGTTGATGATAAGCCAAGACTCCTTGAGACTGCTCCTCACAATTCCTTTGGATTTCCATTATTACATCTACAACTTAAACCTCTGTATATACCTTCATCACCCTCAAGAGCATCAGTTACATTTCCCCCAATACCTATCAGAACTGTAACAGAAGAAAGATACCCAAGACTATCATTGCTTCATTCATGTCTGTCTCCTGAAAATATGGTAATGAATTTTTGCATGGTGATGCAAAAGCAGTATGCGGCACATTTTTAATACCTTAAGTACTATGTGTTCAATGAAAAGCTCTTGCACATTAAAAAATACGTCTATTATAGAAAATAGTGTATAAAAATCAGGTCTAAAATAATAATTATGCATTTTAAAGGTTTTAAGTCTTTCCATCAATAGTAGAATTTATTGAACTCCTTTATAAATATATGTTCTGCTCAGAGAAGAAAGAAGTAAAATAAAATTACCGAGTGTTCTCGTCCATGTGTGTGTAGAGAGTGAAAGCAAGTGATTGTACATATTGTTTGAGATTCCTCTCACCTTGGTCTGAGCCACTGCGCCCGGCCTCTTAGTTTAATTTAAACAAACTTTTTTCTCAGTTTTGTGTTTGTAACTGGGTTTGTAATTTGTCACTCTTAGTCTTTGTTTGTTGTAGTGCAAAAAGCCACAACTTATCCCACTTGAAAACCTCATTGCATTTAAACAAAGCCAACAGAAACTAACACATGATTTATTTGAGCAGGGTGATACTGGGCACCTTCAGCTTGTAAAGGTCAAAATGAAACCACCTGAAGGAAGACAAGGACAGGACAACAAAAAAAGGCAAGTTTTAAATGAAATTTTATTTGATAATATTGTGTACTAGCACATTTACTATTATGTACAATCATGTAGTCATAAAGACAGAAGTCATCTGGTTCAGCCATCTAGCCTATATGCAATGGCACGTTAAATTTCCTTGTCAAGTGTCATGCATTTGAACATATGTGTAATAAGGGAAATTACCATATTGTGAGACAGATGCTATCATTTTTTCCATTTTATTAAGGAGTTATTTTTCTACCATTCATAGACTAGAAGATTATTTTACGTGTTTCTATAATAGGATGAGCAGTCATCATTTGCGGTACAAATGTTTGGTATCATGCTGTATTCCATGTACAGTAGTCCCCCTTATCCCCAGGGATACCCAGTGGATGCCTGAAACTGCAGAAAATAGTACTGAAACCTATATATATATATGTTGTGCTTTTTTCTATAAATACAAACCTGTGATAAAGTGTAACTTATAAATTAGGCACAGCAAACGATTAACAGTAATAACTAATAACACAATAGAACAATTATAACTATACTGTAATAAGAGTTATATGAGTGTGCGGTCTCTCTTCTCTCTTAAAATATCTTTTTTTTTTTTTTTGAGTCGGAGTCTCACTCTGACACCCAGGCTAGAGTGCAGTGGCATGCTCACAGCCACCGCAGCCTTGACCTGCTGGGCTCAGGTGATCCCTCTGCTTCAGCCTTCCAAATAGCTGGAACCACAGGCATGTGCCACTACACCCAGCTAATATCTTGATTTATTGTAGAGATGAAGTCTCACCATGTTGCTCAGGCTGGTCTCAAATCCTGAGCTCAGGTAATCCTCTCATCTCTGCCTCCCAAAGTGCTGGGATTATAGGCGTGAGTCGCCATGCCTGGCATATCTTCTTGTACTGTACTCACTTAGTTTTGGACCACAGCTGAACTCTGAAAACTGAAACCTTGGAAAGTAAAACTATGGATAAAGGAGAACTACTGTACTATTCAATACTTTTGAACCAATATTCATTGTTATGCATCTTACCATATTCTCCAGAGTCTTCTAGTAAGAATGAGACTAGGTGATGTAAATTATTTCAGGTCCCTAAGAAATGTGTATGTAAAATGCAGAACTGTGACTTCTAATGAAGAGCACTTCTTATATGGTTTTTTATCCATAATTCATCTTCCATACATGTATTGATTGACAGATTATTAGAGTCTAGAAGATACTTTCAAAATTTCACATTTATCAAACTATAAAATCTATTCTCAGTACTTTCTTTCCAGAAATGGTCCCTTCCTTCCATTTTTTCCAGGTATTTCCTCTTCTAAGTAAGTATTCCCCTTAACATTTTGAGACCTCTTTTTCTCTGCTGGGATTTCACTGAGGTGACTAAGTGTGCTTAATGTCTTAAGATAGGCAAATGTGGAGGTATCTGATAAGATTTCTGGTACCAGCTTCAAATATGTGGAAAAGAAAGTTTGAAAATGTGTGAAAGGTATTACCCTATCCTGAGATTTCGGTGACTGACACAGAATAGTTCAGTTCATATATCTTTGATTTTTTTTGGCTTATATTTGCTTATATACTCAGGCATAATCTCTTGGTAATGAAATGCTGTTGAGAATAATTTATGAACATAATTTTGATAACTGTCTCCCTATGTAGCATGATACAAATGAAAGTCAGATGTTACTATAATAGTAAAAAGTATGTTTTATGCTATTGCGTTTAACAGGCAGAGAAGAGCTGAGAAAGAGTTGAAAGAAAAAAGATCTGAGGAATTGAGGAGAAAATCAAATGTGACTTTTCGATCAGAGGATTCCATCATTGATGATGATGATTCAGAAACTGTTAAAAAACCCAAGGTACAGAACAGCTACTATCGATTGTTCCCTGATTTTTATGAACACAGAGTTTGGTATGTCTCTGTGGCTAGTCTAATTGCTGGAAGCTTCTGATTGTGATTAGAAGGATGATATTCAGTACATAAATCCCTGCTGCTTCCCTCCATAGAACAGTAGACATATAGTTGAGAATGTGAAAAGCAACTTGGTGGCAAATCAAAAACTGCATTTCAGAGCATCTGCCTTAGTGACTTTTTAATATTTAAAATCACTCTTTGCTTTTTTGTCTAGGATACCTTAATGCATGTTATTTGGGCATCTTCTAGTATAGTTTCTGCTATCTTTGAGGTTCCTTAAGGATTTTCCAAACATAGTTTTGTTGTGTAACCGATATTTCAAGTCAGGTCTTTTTAAACATACCTTCTAAATTTGGTGACTTTTTAGTAGCTATTTTTGCAACAAAGGCTTAAAATAACAGAAACATAAATTTGTTTACACTGATTTTTAAAAGGCATGTTTTTTCAGTAAGCCCTCGAGCATGTCTGGAGGCACTGAAAAAAAAATGTTTATAGAGTCCAATTAAAAGTTTTGACAGCATGGGGTGCAATTTGAGTATCAAAGCTACTCTGTGTAGAGAATTACACATAGTAACTTTACATACATTAAACTGGTAATGGTCTTTTTTTCTTGAGTTGGAGTCTCACTTGGTCGCCCAGACTGGAGAGCAGTGGCACGTTCTTGACCACCCAAGCATTGACCTGCTGGGCTCAGGCTATCCTTCTGCCTCAGCCTTCCAAGTAGCTGGAACTACAGGCATGCGCTACCTTGCCTGGCTAATTTTTTGATTTATTGTAGAGATGAAGTCTCACCAAGTTTCCCAGGCTGATCTTGAACGCCTGGGCTCAGGCAGTCCCTTTACCTTGGCCTCCCAAAGTGCTGAGATTATAGGCTTGAGCCACCACACCTGGCCAATAATGTTCTTATTTATTGGTTGATTTGTGGATTTCATGAGCTCTTTTGTAGAGTTACTTTGATAGAATAAGTAGTTATATCTAGAATGATAGAAATTAAACCTTTACCTAAGAATTCAACAGTCTTCATTGCTATTGAGTTAATCATAAATTAATTGTTTGCAAATTTATCTAGGAACAAGAATATTGTGATTTCCAGCCTGTGGATGACTTCGAAATTCCTTTTGGTAGGTATATGTATGATTAATGTTTATGTATAAGTTTAGAGTTAAAAATCAACTTTTTAGAAATATTTTCAGGAAAAAAGTGAAACTAAATTATGTTCATGTTTCTTTGACAAGGTGTGTATGTTTGTTTTGGTGTGTTATTCAATAGAGCAGTGACTGATGAACTATGACCTATAGGCCCGATCTAGACTATGCCTGTATTTTTAAATCAAGTTTTATTGAAAGAGCTATGCCCATTTGTTTACATACTGTCTATGATTGCCTTCACACTGCAGCGTAGTGGAATAGTTGCAACAGAGACCATATAGCACACAAAACCTAAAACAGCAGTCCCCGACCTTTTTGGCATCAAAGACTGGTTTCATGGAAGACAGTTTTTCCATGACTGGGGCGTCAGGAGTGGGATGGATCACCAGGCACTAGATTCTTATAAGAAAAGCACAACCTAGATCCCTCACATGTATAGTTCACAGTTAGGGTTCATGCTTCTATGAGAATGTAATGTCCCCCTGATCTGACAGATGGTGGAGCTTCACTTGCCTGCCTCTTCTGCTGTGTAGCCTGGTTCCTACTGGTCCGCTGCCCAGGGATTGGGTCACCTAACTTAAAATATTTCCTAATTGGCCGTTTACAGAAAAAGTTTGCCAACCTCTGCAGTAGAGCAATGCAATTAATTAGAATCTCAAATAAGATATGAGATCTAAAGGAAAATTATGGAAGAACATGCCTAGGTTTGAATTCATTATAGAAAGTACATACACATTAAAAATAGAGTTATCAGATGGGCGTGGTGGCTCATGCCTGTAATCCTAGTACTTTGAGAGGCCAAGAAAGGTGAATCACTTGAGGCCAGGAGTTCGAGACCAGCAAGACCTTGTCTCTACAAGAAATAATTTTAAAAAGCGGGGTGTGGTGATACATACCTGTGGTCCTAGCTACTCGAAGGCTGAGGCGAGAGGATTGCTTGAGCCCAGGAGTTCAAGGCTGCTGTGAGCCATGATTGTGCCATTGCACTCCAGTCTGGATGACAGAGTGAGACCCTGACCGAAAAAAAATGAATCAGACTGTGTGTGGTAGTTCACATCTATAGTCCCAGCTACTCAGGAGGCTGAGTCAAGAAGATCGCTTGAGCCCAGAAGTTCTAGGCTGCTGTGAGTTATGCTTGCACCACTATACTCCAGGCTGGGAGACAGAGCAAGACTGAATCTTAAAAAAAAAGAATCAGGCTGGCTGCAGTGGTTCACACCTGTAGTCCTAGCGACGCAGGTACTCCGGAGGCTGAGGTGGGAAGATCACGTGAGCCTAGGAGTTGGAGGCTGCAGTGAATTAGGCTAGCACCACTGTTCTGCAGCCGGGGTGACATAGTGAGACCTTGACTCAACAAACAAAAAAGATAAAAGAATTACTTCAGAAAAGAAAACTCACTTACAGTCAGTGATTTTATTTAATTGGTCAATTTATTTCTTGCCCCTGAATGTATGTGATCCCTCCTTCTCCTTAGCAATTCACACACACATTCTCTCTCTCGTGTTCTCTCTTGTGCTTAGAGAGCCACTCATGCTAATAGTTTCAGCTCTTAAATTTTTTGATGATACTCAAATATATAATCCCTCTCATCTTTATTTTCTGCTTTCACCTTAAATTCAAACTTTCCTGATCTCCATTCCCCCGGCATTCACTTCGACCCTGCCCTCCCTGCCCTGGTTCTCTGCTCCTTTCTCAGTGCTACTGCCCTGCATCAGGCCTCAGCTTCCATAAACCAAGTAGTCATTTCCTAAGTCACCTGCTTAACCTCAGTCTCTCAGCTTTCTAATCCATCTGCCATTCATCTTTCCTACTCACTTGCCTTAAAACCACTTTCTGGTCTTGACTGGGCTCAAGCAATCCTCCCACTTTGGCTTCCCAAAGTGTTGAGATTATGGGAGTGAGCTACCATACCTGGCCTCCTCTTTTTCACTCCTCTTTTTTTTTGCCTTGGGGTCTCATTCTGTCAGCTGGAATACTGGCATAAACACAGCTCACCACAGCTTCCGCCTCCTGGGTTCAGGCCTGAGCTCCTGCCTCAGCTTCCCAAGTAGCAGGGATTATATGCTTGCATCACCATGTGAGTGATCTCAGTCTCCAGCCCCACCCTTCTCCAAAGGCAGGTGAGTTGGGGGCTGAGAGTTCTAACTCTAACCATGTGGTTGTTTCCTCTGTGTGGTTCCTTCAGGCCCCATCCTGAAGCTATCTGGGGGCTTCCCAAGGGTCATCTCATTAGTATAAACTTAAGTATTATCAAAAAAAGCTCATTTTAATAACAAAAGATACTCCTACCAGGAAATTTCAAGGATCTGAGGATCTCTGTGCCAGGAACTGGGGACAAAGACCAAATATATAGTTTTTATTATACTACAATGTGCATAATTGATACTCTTACTCTTCCTGTCTTCCTGGGTGATCTCCCAGGAAAATACATGTCAAAACCAAAACTCCCACTGTAGACTTTGGTCTTGGTTCTATTTCCTGGGAACTTTTCCACTTATGTAGAAATTACCTCAAGCATGGCATATGAAGACTAAATTTGTTATCTCTACCCTTCCCCAGCTGTTTTTTTCTCTTGTTTTCTGTCTCCATTTGTGTTAATACCAACCTAACCCCAAAACACATATTATTCTAAATTCTACCTTCCCCACCCTCGTCCAGTAACTAATTCTTGCCTACCTTACCTCCTTTGTAATTCTTAAATTGTCCTCTCTCTTCTATCCCTCAGTGTTACTAAGTGCTCGTTTAAACTGCTGTGGCAAGCCTCATCTACCTGATTGCATTACTTCAGTTTTATGCATGCACTGGCTGAATGGTTTTTTACTAGAACATCAGTCCAAACACATCACTTCTCCACTTAGCTTTTACTGGGTCTTCATTAGCCAAAAGAATATCTAGATTTCTAATCTGGACATAATGTCTTCCACAGTATTGGCATTGATTCTACCATGTCTTGGAGATTTAACTTATATACCACTGCATTCCTGAAGTCTGTTTTGATAACACATTAACACCCCACCCCGTATTTCTCTTCCATTGAGTTAGGTACTCTGCTTCTGAGCTCCTGGTAATATGTTAGCTTCTCATTGATCACTTCCAATGTTTTGTTATATTTAAGAAATGCTGCAAAATGATAATACTTCAGCTGGATTGCATTTCATGGCCTCTGTAAAAAAGAAAATTATAGGAAGTCAGGATGCAAGTACAAACACAGAACCAGGTAAAATGCTGTTTCGCTTTTTTTTTCATTCGTATATTTTGACATATTTAAAATATCTAGGCGTTTTCTTTAAGGCAGTGATTTAAAAATTTTAAATTATGTGTTTTTAGTAACTCATCCCAGCTCTTTCTCTCCAACGCTGGTATATACTTTAGAAGTTGAATTTATGATAACTGAAGTAAAACATAATAGATACTTTTGTTCAGAACTGCCATGGACTACATTCTAAGTGAATAGAAAAAGTATTTTGAAATTGGATTCTCTGTGTCATTAATTACCTTCACTGGTATTGCATGCCCAAGTCTGGGGCTGTGGCTAGTGAAGTCGAGCTAGGAAGAGAACTGGATTGGGTCACTGTGGGAGGCATATGTAACTGTGTCCAGGTGTAGATGAAATAAGTGTTAGAGGATCTATTATTTGGAATGTTGTCTGAACAACTCCCTTATTAATGTAACTAATCATTATGAGCAGATTCTTGAAAAGTGTTCTGTTTATTGTAGCATAGTAATTCCTTTTTATGACTTTTAGTAAGCAATTTTTTAAACTATGATCACTTTTAAGTGATTTTTAAACCCTCTCTAATTTTTCTTATTATAAAATAATATTTACTGGTATTATTTTACTTTATTTTATTTTATTTTTATTTATTTATTTTTTGAGTTGGAGTCTCACTCTGTCGCCCAGACTGGAGTGCAGTGGCCACTCCCGGCCACTGCAGCCTCCACCTGCTGGGCTCCAGCAATCCTTCCACCTCAGCCTTCCAAGTAGCTGGAACTACAGGCATGCGCTACCATGCCCAGCTAATTTTTAATTTATTGTAGAGATGAGGTCTCGCCAAGTTGCCCAGGCGGGTCTCGAACCCGCGGGTTCAGGCAATCCACTCACCTCAGCCTCCCAAAGCGCGGGATTACAGGCTGAGCCACTGAGCCCGGCTACTGGTATTATTTTAAAAATATATGATCATTGTAGAATATTTGGATAATATAGCAAGTTATAAAGAAGATGAAAATTAACTATAATCACACCACCTGGCAATAATATTTTGGTATTGTTTTTCCTTTCAGGAAAGTCTTTTGTGCATTTTACATAGTTAGAAACAATATATAGTACAGATGTCTTTCTTTACTATCTGAACTTAGATTGCCCAGATATTATCACTGTCTTCCCATACTTTTCCCTGAGAGTTTAACCCTCATCAGTCTCGGTGTTGTTTTTTTCCAAGTACCTTGGGACACTTAAATTATAGTGTACCTCTAACATATTGTTTAATTGGTTATTTGCATCATAGTGCATGCTTGCTGCAATGTTGAAGATAATTCGTATCTAATACATTCAGTATTACTGCATACTACATGGAAACTAATGAATCAAATAAATGTTAATTAAAAAGTGATATTTGAGCCAGGCTCAGTGGTTCAGCCTGTAATCCTGCGCCTTTGGGAGGCTGAGGTGAGTGGATTGCTTGAGCCCGTAGGTTCGAGACCCGCCTGGGCAACTTGGCAAGACCTCATCTCTACAATAAATCAAAATGAGCCGGGCTTGGTAGCGTGCGCCTGTAATTCCAGCTACTTGGACGACTGAGGCAGAAGGATCGCCGGAGCCCAGCAGGTCGAGGCTGCGGTGGCCAGGAGCGGC
>NW_007245969.1:66520-77526 GCF_000164805.1 Carlito syrichta
AAAAAAAAAAAAAAAAAAAAAAAAAAAAAAAGTGATATTTGGTCGGGCTCGGTGGCTCAGTCTGTAATCCCAGCACTTTGGGAGGACAAAGTGAGTGGATTGCCTGAGCCTGCAGGTTCGAGACCAGCCCAGGCAACTTGGCAAGACCTCGTCTCTACAATAAATAAAAAATTAGCCGGGTGTGGTAGTGCACACCTATAATTCTGGCTACTTGGACGGCTGAGGTGGAAGGATCTCTGGAGCCCAGCAAGTCGACGCCGGGATAGCCGTGAATGTGCCACTGCACTCCGGCCTGGGCAGCAGAGTGAGACTCCAACTCAAAAAAAAAAAAGATGCTTAAAATGCTTTATATTATGTAGTAATATTTGGTGGATTATTTAGGTGTATAAGTTGTTTAATGATGTTGGGGAAACTTTGATGGGCTAAGACATTTTTATTTCCCCATTTGAAAGAATGAAATAAAATCTCCTGGAATCTGAAAGTTTTCTATCCAGCACATTTGGAGGAATGGATTAGTTTTGGGCAACAAGGAATACCTGTATTTTGTATCCTGTTCATTTCACTTTGATTTCTATTATGGCAAACATATTCCTATGTTATCAAAAAGTACTTTGTAAGAATATTTATTCTTTCAGCTGTGCCATAAATATTTAACCAGTTCCTTATTATTGAATGCTTTAGTGAGTGTCTTCTTGCATTGAAACTTTTTTCGCCCAGTATGATGATTTAGCTGACTTTTCTAACTTTGCTAATCTGTTAGGTTAAAAAAAATTTTTTCTTTTAATTTACTTCTTTCTGAATGAAGTTGAGCATGTGTCTTTTGTTGTTTTTTTTTTTTTTAGTTGGAATCTCACTCTGTCACCCAGGCTGGAGTACAGTGGCACATTCACGGCCACCATAGCCTCAATCTGCCGGGCTCGGTTATCCTTCTGCCTCAACCTTCCAAGTAGCTGGAACTACAGGCGTGCACCACCATGCCTAGCTAATTTTTGGAATTTTTATTGTAGAGATGAGGTCTCGCCAAGTTGCCCAGGCTGGTCTCGAACATGTGGGCTCAGGCAGTCCTCTCACCTCAGCCTCCCAAAGTGCTGGGATTATAATAGGCTTGAGCCACCACGTCTGGGCTTATCTTTTTTTTTTAACGCTATATTTTTATCTTCAGAATGTGTAAAATGTTTTTGATATAAATAATGTACAATTAAGAAACATTCTTTTTTTTTAAGAAACAGTCTTTTTTTTTTTTTGAGTTGGAGTCTCACTCTGTCGCCCAGACTTGAATGCAGTGACCGCTCCCGGCCACTGCAGCCTCTACCTGCTGGGCTCAGGCGATCCTTCCACCTCAGCCTTCCAAGTAGCTAGAACTACAGGTGCACACTACCATGCCCGGCTAATTTTTTAATTTATTGTAGAGATGAAGTCTCAGCAAGTTGCCCAGGCAGGTCTCGAACCCACTCAGGCAATCCACTCACCTCAGCTTCCCAAAGCGCGGGATTATAGGCTGAGCCACCGAGCCCGGCTAAGAAACATTCTTAAATGTTCATTATCTCACCATGTCTTTGAGAAAGCCTTGGAGGTGTTTGCCTTTGCTGTTGGGTAGTCTTCTAAAGTTGGTAGGCTGAGTCTGCTATTTGTCTAAAAAAGAAGAAAACCTAGGATATAAATAATAAAATCTCAAATTATATTATTTACAAAGTAAATCATTAAACTGTCAATCTATTTTTCTACCTACCACCTTTTATGCATAATATCTAATTATCTGCATTTGTATATTTAATTTTTTCTTGTGTTTATAATTTTTTTTCTGTTTTCTCTTTGACTCAAAATTTCCTAATGTACTACAAGACAAGGAAGCTACTTCTCAAGAAGTTGTTTCTGAATGTGGTAAAAATCAGCAAATTGTTTCTTGCACATCAGGTATGATTTCTTTTTTCTTCTGAGAATAGTTTGACTCACTAAAGATTATGTCTGCAGGATGCCAAAGCTAGAGTCACTCTCCCCCATAAAAAAAGCCGTTAAACCAATTAACTTAAAAGAGAGACTGTTAATTTAAGTATTTTCATTTCCCCCTTTTCTAGTTTTCTCGTTAACCTATGACTTAAATACAAGTCTTGGTAGCAAGTGTCCAGTATTTAATATGACAATAAGTTGTATTTTGCATATGAAATTTGAAAATAATGATTTATTAAAAATAAAATGCTAGAAAATAAGAATAGAGTTCTAGGACAAAAGGTACATAATTAAACTGTCTGCTAACCTACTATGACAAGCCTATTTATTTTACTGTTGAGTAAGAAGCAAATGATTATTGTGAAATTTAGATTTTAAAACATTTTAAGGCCTGAGCCCACGGGTTTGAGACCTACCTGGGCAACTTGGCGAGATCTCATTCTACAATACATCAGAAAAATTGGCTGGGCGTGGTAGCACGCGCCTTAGTTCCAGATACTTGGAAGGCTGAGGCGGAAGGATCGCCGGAGCCCAGCAGGTCGAGGCTGCGGTGGCTGGGAGCAGCCACTGCACTCCAATCTGGGCAACAGAGTGAAACTCCAACTCAAAAAAAACAAAAACAAAAAAAACAAAAAAAAACATTTTTAAGAGGCAAAATTTAGCTATGGACTTTGTGAATATGCTAGAAACTATTGAATGGTACCCCCTTTTTTTTTGGGAGTTGGAGTCTGTCACCCAGGCTGGTGCATAGTGGCACGCTCACAGCTTCCACAGCCTCAACCTACTGGGCTCAGGTGATCCTTCCACCTCAACCTTCCAAGTAGCTGGGACTACAGGCATGCACCACCACGCCTGGCTAATTATTTATTTATTTATTGTAGAGATGAGGTCTTGCCATGTTTTGCCCAGGCTGGTCTTGAACCCCTAGGCTCAGGCAGTCAGTCCTCTCACCTCGGCTTTCCAAAGTGCTGGGAGTACAGGCATGAGCCACCACACCTAGCTGAATGGTACCCTTTTAAAGAGTATGATTACATCTTAATAAAGTTGTAAATAAAAATAAATAACAAAAAAATAAATAACAAGAAACTGTTGAAAGTAAAAAAAAAAATTAATTATGGAGTAATTTTTAAAATATGACTTTATTGAAGCATCCCTAAATAAAACAGGTGAATGTGATTTAATATACCTATAATGGAAATAGGAAATTATAACATTCTCTTGACATAATTTAGATACTTTATTGTTCTTACAAATCATTTAAACCAGAAAAGCAGTAGTAAGCTTGCATTCAATTATGAATTACTCTAGGTAATTACCCTTAGAATAGATAAAATTTGCTTTAATTTATTTATGCCCATGACACTTCTACTTAGATTTTCAAGAAATTTTATACTATTTGTTGCTAACTTGTTTGTTCAAAACCACTGATTTAGAGTTATTTTCATACTTTATGTTGCCGATTTTTCCTTTCTTAATTTTCAGAACATGAACCATTGAATGTTCCTCAGCTGTTGGTTCCAGAAATGTATCTAAATCTCAAACTTTCCACTGAAATATCAGAAAAACCACTGTCACCTTCAGCACCTCATATGGTAACAAATTTGGTTTGTGTTTTATTCAGAAACTTTAATAATACCTATGTCCTAAAATTTGTTATGGTTATCCAGACATTATTCAACTGTATAAGTGAAATAAGCTAAAAATCTCATCTATGTAGCTTTGTAGGAATGGTCAAAGAATTAATAATTATGCCCCCAAAATTTTAGACTAAGACTAATAATGCATACTTCCTACAGGTCTCCGTAATTTAGCCATTTACAAGTACTTCTGGCCTTGTTATTAATGCAAGTAAAAATTAAACCTTTTTTTTTTTTTTTTTTAGCAAAGTGACTATATAGATTATAAAGAATGTAACATGGCCGGGCTCAGTGGCTCAGCCTGTAATCCCAGCACTTTGGGAGGCCGAGGTGAGTGGATTGCCTGAGCCCGCGGGTTCGAGACCTGCCTGGGCAACTTGATGAGACCTCATCTCTACAATAAATCAAAATTAGCCAGGTGTGGTAGCGTTTGCCTGTAGTTCCAGCTACTCGGAAGGCTGAGGCGGAAGGATCACCGGAGCCCAGCAGGTCGAGGCTGCAGTGGCCGGGAGCGGCCACTGCACTCCAGTCTGGGCGACAGAATGAGTCTTCAACTCAAAAAAAAAAAGAATGTAACGCTTTTGATTTTATGTGTTTTGGCTCAGGTTGGACACAGTTACATAGATGTGATTGACATTGAAGCTGATGATCTTCTACAGGAATTACCTATCAGAGAAGAGCCTTCAAATGATGATATCATCAAACAGCAAGATAATCATCCAGAAGTTCCATCATCTGCAGAGTTACATTATATGGCAGCTTCAGTTACTAACACTATTCCCCCATACAATTTTAACAGTCAAGGTAACAAATTTTTCTACTTTTTAAATAAATATATTTTAAAAAATTCTTTATTAGCTGGGTGCAGTGGTCATACCTGTAATCTCAGCACTTTGGGAGGCAGAGGCGAGAGCATTGCCTGAGTCTGGGGGTTCAATACCAGCCTGGACAACTTGGGGAGACCTTGTCTCTACAATAAATCAAAAAAAAAATTTAGTCAGGCATGGTGGCAAGCACCTGTGGTTTCAGCTACTTGGAAGGCTGAGATGGAAGAATCACCTGAGCCCAGGAGGTCAAGGCTGTGGTGGCTGTGATCATGCCACTGCACTCCAGCCTGGGCGACAGAGTGAGATTCCTACTCAAAACAAGAAAAAAAAGAATTCTCTAGTGCATTGTTGTTAGCCTACTCACTTCTCTTAGCTCTCCTCTTGCAAAACCCCTGTACTTTGAATGTTTACATTCACATTTAGAAATGTTCTATTAATCTTCTGATTACCTTGTTTAGAAGTATAGAATCAGTCTTTGTATGCATTTCGTATTCTTGATAGACTCTGCCAATTCCGCTATGGATTTATTTTCTACACCTGCAAAAGTGACTCCAACTTGTCTGGATGGAAAAAGTTGGAAAGCAGACATTACAGAAGTGGACCAAGCTGGTGTCACCTCAGCAGACATGCAACAGGACAGAGGTAAACTGACAAGATTTATAGCATGACCCTCCCCTGATGTTATGTTAGAATCAATCACTGAAACTTGGTAATTGCTAAAGAAACCAGCAAATGACTTGTCTCTTCCTAAGAATAGTTGGGGCAGGTAGGTAAATGAGATAAAGCCATGGTTCCAAAGCTGGCACTCATGGATATTTTGCAAGAAGACTGCAGATTATTCCTAAGCACATGTTTTTTCAATAACACTAAAAATAAATATCCTGTAGGAGTTCATGAGTGTTTTGATGCTGAAAAGGAATACTAATATTTTAAAAGGTAGGATAATTTAAAACAGCACATAGAAAATACACAGGCATGGTAGTCAACAGTATTTTAGCAATAAAATACTCAGTTTTATAGTCATAAATCAGATCACATCACAGTAACTTTATGCAAGATTTAGAAGACTCTCCACAACCTGAAATTATTATATCCTGTGAATGATTAGATTAATCTAATATGCAGCCTTCTTCCTGCAACAGAGAGCTAATGTTTCTTCTTGTTTCCACAGCTTTTGTGGGGTGTGGACCCAGCCAGCCTTGTGGTTGTGATATGTTTGGGTGCAGAGTCTAGCTCTGCTTGATTATTATGTATCGACAGTGGGCATTCAGGAGATATGAGGAACAAGAAAGGGCTGAGTGGCAGGGAAACTTTACCTTAGGATGGGCTAGGGCATGTGTATTACAGCTGCATATACAAACAACTATCAGTATTTTGAAGCTAGCAGTATTTCAGGCTGGGGAAGTGCATGGAAAAGTGAAAAGAACTTAGCTTTTAGGTTCAGGTGGAACGGACCTGGGTTTTAATCCCAGCTCCTTCACCTGATGGTTTGGAGACTTTTTGCAGATAAATTAACTTTATCTGATCCTCATTTGTGTCTCTATGGGACTCAGCCTCATAGGATTTTCATGAGGAATGCCTGCCCAAGTGCCTGTGGCTGCTGAGGTGTGCTGTTAGTTTTCCTTTATTTTCAGGCAATCAATTTTGAAGTTCTGGTTGACTGGAAGCAGGCCCATCTCCATATGACCCCTGAGTATCTTAGGTCAGCATTTCAAATGACCATACGTGACAGGTTAATTTCCTTTATTAATGAGATCGGGTCTAAAATCAACCTTTTGGAGGATCCTCCTTGGGGATACTGCCTGATCGCAAAGATATATATGTTAGTGGACTCTTCTATCTTATTATAGCAGAGAAGAACTATAAAATGCCAATTTAAAAGAAAATGTTTTATATTTTGGAATTAAATTCTGTCATGATATTTACATAATACTTTAGAAACTCCAGGATATAGTCACCCATTGAGCTGAGTGGGTTTTGCATTATAGGAAAAGTTGGGGAGAAGGAAGGGCACAGGGTCGCCAGGTATGAAAACAAAAGACAAAACAAATGAAACATTCCTCTTTTGGTGAGATCTGCTCACTATTTTGAATGACAGTAGCTTCTTATTTTAGAAACCATTTTCTATTAGGAATAGCATCAGTAATAGCAAGTAGAATTTTGCTGGACTTAGTAAGAGCATTTCAGGGTCAGTGGAACTCAGTATTGAATCCTCCTGGGCAGGTGTTTTTCTCTCTTTGTGGAAGTGGAGTAGATTCTCCAGTGAAAGGGAAGCTAGTTTCATTGTGTGTTGAGGTCATTCTGGATTTTGAGCACATTCATCTCTTTTTCTATATTTTCTACTGACATTTCTGTGTACCAAATTCTTTCCTGAGAGTGATTAAGGGGGGCTCCCGGCTGCTGAGAAACAGGATAGATAGATGGTAAAGAGTCAAATGGTATGGTCAAGGCCAGGCATGGTGGCACAAACCTGTAATCCCAATACTTTGGTCTCGAAATCCTGGCCTCAAGCAATCCTCCCATCTTGGCCTCTCAAAGTGCTGGGATTACAGGCGTGAGCCACCTTGCCCAACCTCTGTAATTCCAGTACTTTGGAAGTCGAAGTGGATGTATCACTTGAACGCAGGAGTTCGAGACCAGTCTAGGAACATAGTGACACCTTGTCTCTCTATAAAATTTAAAAAAAATTAGCTAGAAATGGTTGCATTTGTCTGTAGTCCCAGTTACTTGGGAGACTGAGGTGGGAGGATCACCTGAGCCCAGAAGGTTGAGGCTAGAGTGAACCATGACTGAACCACTGCACCCCAGCCTAGGAGAGTGAGACACGCACATACACACTCACAGAGTGAAAACTGCCAGATGTGATGGCTGATGCCTATAATCCAGCAGTTTGGGAGGTAGAGACGAGAGGATTGCCTGAGCCTAGGGGTTTGAGACCAGCCTGGGCAACTTGGCGAGACCTTGTCTCTACAATAAATCAAAAAATTAGCTAGGCATGGTGGCCTGCAACTGTAATTTCAGCTACTTGGAAGACTGACACAGAAGGATCACCTGAGCCCAGCAGGTAAAGGTTGTGGTAGGCATGATCGTGCAGCTGAGCTCCAGCCTGGGCAACAAAGTGAGACTCCAACTCAAAACAAAACAAAACAGTAGGACCAAAACAGGTAGGGAAAAACTATATAACTGCCATTTTCAGTACCGACATTTACCATTGTCTTCCCATGGGAAAATTCACCATAGGCTAGGACTGATATGTAACAAACTGTATTTATATTTTTTTTAGCACCTCACATTTTTAGAGTACTTTGTCACATAATTTGGTCTTCACAAAACTTCTATGAGTTAGATAGGGTAGGTATCATAATCTTCATTTGACTGATTCTTCATTCAGTAAACATTAAGTTCAAGGGCTAAAGAAGGAAGGGCTACCAGACCCTCAGCTTGCAGGCATGTCTATAGTGGGAAAGAAAAAGAGATAATTATGATACAGCTTGGTAAGTTCTGCAGTGGATGTATGAATGAGATTCTTGGGTAATACAGCATCTAATCCACCTTGGAGGAGGATTGGGGTGATTTAGAGACACCTAATTGGAATCTTCAAGGAAAACAGGATTTAATTGAGAGAAAGAACATTTAGACTGAGAGAATAGATTGTGCAATGACTCAGAAGTTGGGTAGAGCCTGCTTGGTTGAGAAAATTAAAGTTCAGTATGCTTGGAGTAAAAGGGACTGTGTTTACTTGTTTAAAGAGATGAAGCTGGATATGCAGATAGAGGAATGATTGATTATGTGTGTCATTGTCTGTCATACTGAGGCATTTGAACCTTTAAGATGAAGATATTGAAGACACACTGAAGGGTTTAAGGTAGAAAAGAAACAATATCAACTTTGTGTTTTAAAAAGATCTCTCAGGCCTGTATGGAAGATGGACTAGATAGAAGGGAGATAAATTAAGGATAGGGATACTGTTTGGGGTCTATTTGTTATGAAAGCTTCAGCCCAGCAGTGGCATTAGGAATGGAGGTGTTTAGCAGGTAGAATTATCAACAGTTATCAATTTGGATATGAAGGGAAAGAGGGAACCTTGAGTGACTCTCGGGCTTTGTGCTTGGAAAACTGAATGGTAGTGCTATTTGCTGAGCTGAGAGACTAGGAGGAGGGAGCAAATTAGAGGGACAGAAGTGATGAGTTCAGTTTGATATGTTTATAGGACAGCTTAACTGGGATGCCCAAGACATAAGGAGCTGGAGCTCAGAAAGAGTGCCTTATAGATTTGGGAGTCATGTGTACATCCGTAATGTCATTCAGAGAGAGTGGGAAGCATGAGTAGAGAAGTGAGCGGAGGCTGGCAGCCCAGGAAGTGCTGATGGGTAAAAGGAGTGGGTGACAGAAGAGAAGACTAAGACGGATGAGCAGAACAGGAAGGAGGAGGCCCAGGCACCAGAAGAACATAATTTAAAAAGATGTCACGAATTTGGGACAAGAATCAACTGAGTTTAAGAGTAGGGGAAGTCACCGGGCTCAGTGGCTCAGCCTGTAATCCCACGCCTTTGGGAGGCTGAGGTGAGTGGGTTGCCTGAGCCGGCGGGTTTGAGACCTGCCTGGGCAGTGAGACCTCATCTCTACAATAAATCAAAAAATCAACCGTGCATGGTAGCGCATGCCTGTAATTCCGGCTACTTGGAAGGCTGAGGCGGAAGGATCGCTGGAGCCTAGCAGGCCGAGGCTGCGGTGGCCGGGAGCGGCCACTGCACTCCAGTCTGGGCGACAGAGTGAGACTCCAACTCAAAAAAAAAAAAAAAAAAAGAGTAGGGGAAGTCATTGGCTTTGATCATGGTCTTGGGAGTTTTAACATTTTCCTGAGATTCCATCTCAAGTTAGAACATCAGGTCTTGCTTTTACTGTGTGTGTCATGCTTTTGGTTTTTGAGTAGAGTTTCAGAAAGTCATACAAATATTAAAATTGCTTGTTGATGACATATATATTTGTAGCAGAGGATACAAGTAATAGTCAACCTGTGTTGTATGTGGAGTTTTGTGGTAGTAACATTGTTATGTATCCTTTTTTCTCATTACAAAAGCAAATTTCAGAAATCAGGAAACTGAAAAGGAATTTTTAAGTATATTAAATTAAAACTGATTGGGAATTTAATGTTATGCTGGCTTAAAATGAAATCATCAAAAAATGACATCATCAGTATATACTTCTTGGACCTTAATTATAATAAATTGTGATTTTACTTTTAATTAATATTTAGATCTGTCTAAACCAGACTTCCAATTCAAAGAACAGAGCACAGAGCCAGACTCAGCAGATTTTCCATTGTGGAAACTGCTGCAGGATGTCTCTGCAGCTTATCCTGCACCAAGCCCTGCAGCTCGCCGACTAGAGCATCTCACCGCTAAGCTTCAAAAAATTGATGAACAGCTTTTAACGATACAGAATATTGCTGAGAACATAGAGCAAGATTTCCCCAAGCCTGAGATGCTAAATCTACGGTCTGATAAGGTAGACTATCTTTATTTTAAGTTTTCTTTTTGTAACTGAGTTATTAGATTTGTAGTGTGATGTTACTTTAGACATTTGGTTTTCCAAATTAATGGGATATTTGACCTATTTTATGCTGGGGTTTCTCAACTTCAGCACTATTAATATTTGGACCAGATGATTCTTTGTTGTGGGAGGGCTGTCCTGTGCATTGTAGAATATTGGACATATATCATTGTCCTTATATTTGGAGTTTTTCTCAGTTTCTTTTAAATATTTTATATCATATAGTAAAGTACTAGTAATCAATTCCTTAGACGTTTTCTGTATCTTTAAAGAATATTCATAATAAGTAAGATAATGCTTATATATAATAGTAGGCAAAATAGTAAAGAAGTCTCAAAAATTAATTAATTTTGTGCAAACTTTGAGTTCTTTTTTAAGGAAGAAAAATTTAATAAAGATTAAGGAACAAATAGTAAAAATAAGTTAAATGTGTTAAAGTCTAATATTGAAAAATGCAAATTAGCCTGCAGAATAAGACTTCTGTTATTGACTTACCTGACAAATATCCCAGGTTGCTATCATGTTGATATTTAAAAATATATATTAGCTGGGCATGGTGGCTCATACCTGTAATCCCAGCACTTTGGGAGGCTGAGGCGAGAGGATTATCTGAGCCCATGGATTCAAGACTAGCCTGGGCAATATGGTGAGATCTTGTCTCTACAATAAATCAAAAAAATAAGTCGGGCACAGTGGCACATGCCTATGGTTTCAGTTACTTGGAAGACTGAGGCAGAAGAATCGCATGAGTCCAATAGATTGAGGCTACGGTGACTGTGATCGTGCCACTGCACTTCAGCCTGAGTGACAGAGTGAGACTTTGATTCAAAAAAAAATTATATATCTATGGTTTCTAGTATGTCTTTAATCTGAGCATTTAACACATATTAAAAGTTAAGATTAAGCAAGCTGGGTTTGGTGGCTCAGGCTGTAATCCCGCATCTTGGGAGGCTGAGGTGAGTGGATTGCCTGAGCCCGCGGGTTCGAGACCCTCCTGGGCAACTTGGTGAGACCTCATCTCTACAATAAATAAAAAAATTAG
>NW_007245969.1:77632-107457 GCF_000164805.1 Carlito syrichta
GTGGTAGCACGCGCCTGTAGTTTCCAGCTACTTGGAAGGCTGAGGCGGAAGGATCGCCGGAGCCCAGCAGGTCAAGGCTGCGGTGGCTGGGAGCGGCCACTGCACTCCAGTCTGGGCGACAGAGTGAGACTCCAACTCAAAAAATAAAAAATAGAAAAAAAATAAAAAAAAAAAAGATTAAGCATATGTGAGACCACAGTGAAAGAGTATGAGGTAGGACTACTATTAAGTAATGCTATTATGTGTTTATTTGGTTGTTTTGCCCTTTTTGTTTTTTAATTCCAGACTTAGATCTATTATATCCAAATAAATGTTCAGTGTCAAAGTAGTTAGTCCTCAAAACTCCATACTTCAAAGAACCTCTTTTGAAATTACCTTCTGAGCTTGTTTAGTAAGCATATCTAAAGCTAGATACTTTATTTATACCTGAATCTGGTTTTGTTCCTGGCTTGCTCATTCTCGTGGTAATCTATGAATCATTCATTCCATCCACAAATGTTTATTGAGTATCTGCTATATATTAGGCACTGTGCTAAGATTTGAGGATAGATAAATAAGGCATAGTACCTACTCTCAAAGACCATAGCATCTAATAAAAGGAGGTAGATGTATATGCCAGTAAATATATATGTACTAGGTGTGATGAAGACATATAGGTATGCCTGTCCTGTTGTGTCTTAATAGGTAAGTGAAGCTTTGGCATCAGAAAAAGCTTTGTAGAGGTGACTCTTGAACTGGTAATGAGTAGATATTGATCAGTTGGATAAGGAAGGGCTGACAGAACATTGTGAGCGAAATCAGAAACGTGCCCATGGCATAGTGTGTTTGAGGCGCTGTGTCAGCCAGGTGTGGTAGCGCATGCCTGTAATTCCGGCTACTCGGAAGGCTGAGGAGGAAGGATCGCTGGAGCCCAGCAGATTGAGGCTGTGGTGGCCGGGAGCGGCCACTGCACTCCAGTCTGGGCGACAGAGTGAGACTCCAACTCAAAAAAAAAAAAAAAAAAGACATTTGGTGGTAGAGGGGGCAGACAAGAAAGGACAGAAAGCACTGTTTGCCATGCCACATGATTGGGATTTTATAAGCAGGTAGTAGAAACCACTGAAGAATGTTAAGCAGTGGAAGGATATGATCACACTGGCAGGAGTATAGAGGGTAGATTGGAAGGATAAGACTGGAAAGAGAGAGACCACATGGTCATATTGGTTCCAATTCTGGCTGCTTATTAGGAAACTTGTTAGAAATGCAAACTCCTAGCTGAGTATAGTGGCTCACGCCTGTAATTCCAACACTTCAGGAGGCCGAGGTGGGAGGATTGCTTAAGCCCAAGAGTTTGAGACCCACCTAGACAACATAGTGGACCTTGTCTCTACAAAAAATAAAAAAATTAACCAGGCATGGTGGTGTGTGCCTGTAGTTCCCTACATAGGAGACTGAGGTGGAAAGATCACCTGAATCCTGGAAGTCGAGGCTGTGGTGAGCTGTAATTGTGCCACTGCACTCTAGCCTGGTGACAGAGTGAACCTGACCCCAAAAAAAAAAAATAGGTTAATAAAAAGAGAGAGAAAGAAATGCAAACTCCTGGGCACTATTTCTTTGAAATTCTGATTTTGTGTATTTCTAGAGTAGTGCTCAGGAGTCTGTGTTATTAAGAAACTCCATAAATGATTCTTACGCTGCTAGCTCCATATGAGACCTGTTGATGGGTGTTTGGGATCCACTGAATACCCAAGGCAACAAAAAATAATATTCCTGAATTATAGCAGTAGGAATGGAGGGAAGGGTATAGAACAGGGCTTGGTTCAGTAGGCTATGGGAAGGTGAAGAAGACAACAGAGATTCACAGTGGTATCCAGATTGAAGCCTAGGTAAGTGGTGGAGCCATTTTCCAAACTAAGGAAGAGGAAGTGTGTATGTATGTGCAAGTGTGCATGTGCTGGGGAAGGAGGCACAATGATTTCTATCAGGGACATGTTAAACTTGAGGTACTGTGAGATTAGTAGGCAGTTGGATATCTGCTCCTGGGCAGAAGAGCTAGGTCTAGGCTGAAGGTATACATTTTAGAGTCATCAGTTAACAGGAAGTTCAAATCACAGTTGCATAGAAACTCACCCAGAGAGAGCACCCAGGGTGAGGAGAAAAAGGGCAAAGAAGAGAATTCTGTGAGCACACTGCCTTTTAAGGATGAGGATTCAGCAACAAAGTTTGAGAATAGGCTGAGGTAGTAAGAAACTCAGGCAAAAAGCTAGTCAGAGGAGGAGTTCCTTTTCTTTTCTTTTTTTCCGAGTCAGAGCCTCACTCTGTCACCCAGGCTGGAGTGCAGTGCGTGACTCATGGTCACCACAGCCTCGACCTGCTGGGCTCAGGCCATCCTTCCGCCTCTGCCTTCCGAGTAGCTAGAACCACAGACATGCGTTACCATGCTTGGCTAGGTTTTTGATTTATTGTAGAGATGAGGTCTTGCCAAGTTGCCCAAGCTGATCTTGAACCACCGGACTCAGGCAGTTCTCTTACCTTCACCTCCCCACGTGCTGGGTTTATAGGTATGAGCCACCGCACCCAGCCAAAGAAGAATTTTAAGAAAGAATTTCTACAGATCTGGGTTCATTAGATGGTTGGAGAGTTATGCATGTCAAGATCACCCAGATTCTTTTTTTTTCTTTTTTCTTTCTTTCTTTTTGTTTTTGTTTTTTTTGAGGCAGGATCTCACTCTGTTGCTCAGGCTGGAGTGCAGTGGTATAATCATAACTCACTGTAGCCTTGAACTCTTGGACCTAAGCGATCCTCCTGCTTCAGCCTCTTGAGTAGCTAGGACTACAGTTACATGCCACCATGCCTGGCTAATTACAAAATATTTTTTTTGTAGAGACAGGATTTTGCTATGTTGCCCAGGCTGGTCCTGAACTCTTGGCCTCAAGCACTCCTACCTCTACTTTTTCAAAATATGCATGCTAGCCCTTCTGAACTGTGGGCGAGGCAGACGTGGCTTGGCATTTTAAAAAAGCTCCCCAAAATTCTGATAGCACTCTCCTCTCAACACAAGCTTTTTATACCCAGAAGGTAGGGACTCTTTCTTTTGCTATGCATAGCAGGTATTTAATAAATGCTTGGGGTTTTTTGGTGTTTTTATTTTAAAAATTTTTTTATTTTAAGGATGTGGGGTACAATTCAGGAGTAGATATACAAATTAGAAACAGGGCCCAGGAGTTTGCATTTCCTTCTCTCTCTCTCTCTCTCTTTTTTTTTTTTTTGAGTAGTGGTCTCACTCTGTCGCCCAGGCTGGAGTGTAGTGGCATAATTATGGCTCACTGCAGCCTCGACCTCCTGTACTTGTCACTGTACAGGTAAAGTTTGGGCCTCACTTTGGTCACCACTCCACCTGGTTTGAGATCAGGTACCCTTATTGATGAAGTACCCTCCACCTCACCCAGCAGTTTTCCACTACTGCCAATCCCTTTTAAATAGTATTGTAATAGTTGTTCAGTGTCTGTCTATGAGTAAGAACATGTGGTATTCAGTTCTTTGTTTCTTTGATAGATCATTGAGTATTATAGACTCTAAATCCATCCAAGTTGCTGCAAAGTTCATAATTTTGTCCTTTATGGCTGTGAATAATGCTTGTATAATGGGTGCCTTTGCTCCCTTTTTTTGGATTTTGATAGTAATAAAACCACGTGTATATAATAAAGACTTAGCACTAGAACAGTTCTTAATAATTGTGGCACAAGCTTGGGAGACAATTTCAAAAGAAGAGTTCTAAAAACATTTGCTCTAAATTCTTAATACAGTTGTCTTCCCTCATCTGCAGTTTTGCTTTCTGAGGTTTCACTTACTCTCTATATAGTATAATGAGATATTTTGAGAGAAAGGGAGAGGAAGAGAGGCCATATCCACATAACTTTTATTACAGTATGTTGTTATAATTGTTCTATTTTATTTATTTTTAATTTTTTTTATTTTTTGAGTTGGAGTCTCACTCTGTCACCCAGACTGGAGTGCAGTGGCCGCTCCCAGCCACCGCATCCTCGACCTGCTGGGCTCCGACGATCCTTCTGCCTCAGCCTTTCAAGTAACTGGAACTACAGGCACGTGCTACCACGCTCGGCTAATTTTTGATTTATTGTAGAGATGAAGTCTCGCCAAGTTGCCCAGGTGGATCTCGAACCCGCGGGCTCAGGCAATCCACTCATCTCAGTCTCCCAAAGGCATGGGATTACAGGCTGAGCCACCGAGCCCGGCTAATTGTTCTATTTTAATATTAGTTATTGTTGTTAATCTATTATTGTACCTAGTTTATACATTAAACTTTATCATGGGTATGTATGCTTAGGAAAAAAATAGTATACATTCGACCCTCTGTATCCATAGGTTCTGTGTCTCTGGATGCAACCTACTGTGGATTGGTTTAATTTTTGTTTTGTTTTATTTTTTTAATAAAAAGGATCTGTACTAAATATGTACAGACTTATTTTCCCTATAAATATTCCCTAAACAATATAACAACTATTTATGTAGCATTTACATTGTATTAGGAATTATAAGTAATCTAGGTATGATTTAAAGTTTATGTGAGAGCCAGGCATGGTGGCACATGCCTATAGTACCTGTAATTCCAGCTATTCTAGAGGCTGAGGCAAGAAGATCACTTAAGTCCAGGAGTTGAGCTGATTACACTACCAGTCTAGGCGTCAGAGTGAGACCCAGTCTTTAAAATAAATTTTAAAAAATAAAATAAAATAATACTGGAGGGTTTGCAGTGGATAACATGGGGGCCTCCATGCTAGGCTTGCTCCTGCAGATGCTCCAGCAGATGGTTCCTTTATCAGTTTGAGACCAGGTTCAAGGCTACTACAAAAACTGGAGAATGTTGCATGATGTGAAGAGATGATAAATGGCCTGTGGATATGCAAATGAGATCTATATATCAGTTTTTGCCAGATCTTCAAGAAGTAGCTTCCCCAGGATAGCTGTCCTGTTAGAGACAGAGATCCGTGTGTTCTGAGATACCACCTAATCCAGTCAGGAGAGCCATCGTCAATAACTAAAAAAACAAGAGATGCTGGAGAGGATGCAGCTAAAAGGGAACACTTCTACACTGTCAGTGGAAGTGTAAACTAGTATAGCCTCTGTGGAAAAGTGTGGCGATTCCTAAAAGATCTGAAAATCGACCTTCCATACAACCTCACGATCCCCCTACTGGGAATATACTCGGAGGAACTCCATTCACTCTATAAAAAAGATACCTGCACATGCATGTTTATTGCAGCATTCTTTACAATAGCAAAAACATACCAATTGTGCTGCCCATCGAAAGAGGACTGGATTAAAAAAAATGTGGTACATATACACAATGGAATATGCTGCCACAAAAAAGGACAAAATAATGAAGTTCACAGCAACTTGGATGGACTTAGAGTCTATAATACTGAGTGATCTATCACAGAAACAAAGAACTGAGTATCACATGTTCTCACTGTTAAGCAGATCTTGAACACTTATCATAATACTATAAGAAAAGGATTGGCAGTAGTGGGAAACTGCCAGGGAGCGGGAGGGAAGTGGTATTGGCAATAGTGGAAAACTGCCAGGGAGGGGAAACTCATCAGCAAGGGTACCTGTATAATGAGCATTTGTATCCCTAACCCAGAATTGTATCCCACATCTTTAAAATTAAAAAAGAAAAAAATCAGTGTTATGCTGTCCCATGCATGTGGTGTAAAGCAGCTCTGGAAGCTTAGTATGTGTTGTCTTCTGAACTTAGCTGACCATGGGCAACTTTCTGGGGTCCAGCGAGCAATGTGGTAAATTAGCTCCAGAAGCTACTGAGCTTTCAGGGAAACCAGTTCTGGCAAGAAGAAACTTTTCCAGTAGGCAAAACTCTGATCTTTATAGGGGCCCAGTATAACTATCTAGTCCATCTGATGGTATCTACAGTTAGAGGACTTTCACATTTTAAATGAAGAAATGTGGATGTTTCATTTGGTTAGTGAATTACCTTTTTCTCTTAGATTTAATATATTAAATATAGTGTTCCCATACAAGGTACAAAGAGTAGAATAATTAAAAAAAAAAATTCTGTAGGGAAAAAAAAACTTGAAAAAAAAATCATTCAAAAAAGGTTTTTTTAAAAAAATAATATTTTGCATTTTTTTGAGTTTGACTTCTTTTGTTAACTTTAAATTTTGTATTTAAAGAGGTGGGGTACAATTCAAGGTTAGGTATACAAATGTTCATTATGCAGATATACTTGTTGATGAGGTGTGTTCCCGCTTCCTCAGGCAGACTCCCACTACCTCCAGTCCTGGTTCCCTGCCCCCCTCCTGGCAGTTTCTTGCTACTTGGGCTTCGTTTTTTAAAAATTATTTATTTGTTATAGAGTTGTGGGGTACAAGTAAGGATTTAAGTAGACTGTATACAAGTGAAGTATGGGCTTTCAAAAAAGTTTTAAAATAAATTATATGGGAGGATGTGCCTATACTACACCATTTTATCTAAGGAACTTGAGGATCTATGGATTTTGTTGTCAGTAAGGCAGCAAACTCTTCCCCCATGGATACTAAGAGATGACTATATAGAGTTTGGTATTATCTACCATTTTGGCCGTCTACTGGGAGTCTTGGAATAAATCCTCTGGGGATAAGGGAGAGTCTTTCAAGATGACAATTTTGAAGGAAATAGTATTCCTCTTTTTTTTTTTTTTTAGAGAGTCTCACTCTGTCACCCAGGCTGGAGTACAGGAGCATGATCATGGCTTACCACAGCCTAGACCTCCTGGACTCAGGTGATTCTTTTGCCTTAAAGTAGCTGAGACTACAGGCATGTGCCACTATGCTTAACTAATTTTTTAAATTTTTGTAGAGACAAGGTCTTGCTGTGTTGCCTAGGTTGGTCTTGAACTCCTGGGCTCAAGCATTCCTCCCTCCTTAGCCTCCCAAAGTGCTGGGATTACAGGGCTGTGCCTAGGAAATAACATTAATTTAAGGGATAGTGTTACGGCCCAATCCAATCATTGAGCTGCTATCCCTCATGAAATATGAGACGCAGAGACTGGGAGAAAAGGGAGTCACCAAATATTTAATTTCTATAACCAGGTTATAGGGAGACAGGTCAAAAAGCTCGCTCAAAACAACACATTCCAGTATTTATATCCAAAATTCATAGCTCTTCCCCCATCTGAGTTTGAAGTCTACATGCAGTTTTAGCATGTCTCAAGCTTTACATTAATCATTTTTGATACTCAACCACTGACGTGACAAAGTCTCCTGGTCATATTGACATTTTAGATAACATTTGGAATTTATAGTATGTTCTTTTACATTTTTTTTTAGAGGAAGGGACAGACAATTGCAATATTTGGATTGAAGGGAATGCATAATTATAACAATCTTTTATTCTCAGAGCCCTGGCCTATAACAGTCCGATGTCCTTGTATTCACAGATGGAGGAGAAGTGGGCAGTGCCCACTCCAGGCTTTCAGACACATTTCTGTCGAACTTGGTCCACTCTCCTCATCATTAGGTGGACGTGCTTGCTGGCTGTTTCTTCTTCAGCACCAGCAATGGCTTACTAGATGAGATTGGCCAGTTGGGCAAGGCTGTGCTTGGAGAGTAGTAGTGGGGAAGGACACAAATATGGAAAATGTACACTTTTTCAGCTTTTATTTTTAACTCAACTCAGCTACAAAAGAGTACAAGTTTTTAAGTCTTTTATAAATAACTGTTCTAATATAACCAAAATGGCCTCTTTTCAGCCTAACAGGTTTGGCATATCTTTTAAATATGTTCTTAACCTATTATAAAATATAAACATTTTCATTTGCCTAAGTTAAGGAAACAACTTGTAGGCCTCGAAGAGGCAGAGGGATCCTGTGGACAAACACTGATTAGGAGCCTTGAGGACCTGGGTTGACCATGTTAGTTATACCACTGAGAAAATGAGTGAATCTCTCTGGGCCTCATTCCATCATTTTTTTTTCTTTTTTTTGAGTCAGAGTCTCACTGTTGCCCAGGCTGGAGTGCAGTGGCATGCTCACAGCTACTGCAGTCTCGACCTGCTGGGCCCAGGTGATCCTTCCACCTCAGCCTTCCAAGTAGCTGGAACTACAGTTGCGTTCCTCCACGTCCTGCTAATTTTCTGAATTATTGCAGAGGCAAGGTCTCGCCAAGTTGCCCAGGCTGGTCTCAAACCCTGGGCTCAGGCAATCCTCTCACCTCTGCCTCCCAAAATGCTGGGATTACAGACTTGAGCCACCTCACCTGGCCCATCATTTTTAATAAGAAAGATTTTATCTAGGTGGTAAATAAGGTTCTTCTCCTTTCTAAAATCTTATGCTGTTTTCCTGTGCCTTCTAAATGGTTAAATCAATTAAGCTACAAATAAGTAAAAATTTCTTTTTTATTCATTCTTACCATTAGTTTATACTGGATTTAATCCCATTTCTTTCATTTGTTGTGTTAATGCACATGTTTAAAACTTACCCAAAATTGTTTATAACATTTTGAAATTATCAAAGTATAAAATTTATTGCGTTGTTTTGTTGTGTGCGTTTTTTCTACAGGTTGGACCAGTGGATCACATTGAATTGCCTTCTGGCCCTGAAATTGCTTCAAAAACCATGAACATTTCTGAAGAAGGTTTGTGGGGGCTTTTGGGTATTGGGACAGAAGCCTTACTTTGGTTGACCTAATAGAATAAGCATTGCTTTTTGGAGTGCCAGAAGTAGGAATAGTTTTCATATGTGAGCTGTGTTCGTTACCTCCCCAATTTTTAGATGAAGATGGTTTTTGTAATGTGATTGGTTCCCACCCCAAAGTCATTTTTTTCTAAGAATCCAGTAACCCACCTCTGGCTTTTATACCAGAATGGGGCATTGTGCCTGGATCTTAGTTTCTGTGGATTCCAAGCCATGAACCACATACTGCTGGGGATTGCACAGAGCTTTATGCTGAGACTGCTGTTTGTCTGTGGTCATCAGCTGAACTAGAATTTGAGGCTGTGGTGAATTATTACATTTTTTTCATTTCTTATTGAAAGAATAAAATTAAAAGAGTTACGTTTTACCTTTCTACTGTATCTCTCTCATTCAGTTTTGTCAGCAGTTTAGTCTTTTCAAAAAATCAGACTTTGGTTTATTGAGTCTCTGTTGTTTCTTAATTTTCCTTGTCACTAATATTACTATTATTTCTTCTGTTTTAAGGAGTTTAACTTGTTGGTTTTTTCCTAACTTCATTCTTTCTTATTTTCTAATATATACACTGGAGGCTGAACATTTTCCTGCGTAGACCTAGATAAGAGTGTTGATATGTATCATACTTTGGTGTTGTTCAGGTCTTTGTAGTTTGTAATTTGTATTATGATTTCTATAGCTCAAAAAAGGAGTTTTTAGCTTCTAAATATTCAGAGGTTTGGGCTAATTTTTTAAATTGATTTCTATTTTCGTTGTATTAGATGATGTGTATGATGATATCGATTATTAGATATTTTTTAAAATTTCCTTTGTGGCAGACTATATATTGTCCATCTGTTTGTTTTTCTGCTGGTACATTGATCTTGGAGGTTTTTATATATGTTCTACATTTGAATTTTCTACATTTTCTGTTGATTGAATATAGGGTATGTATATTTAGATATCTCCATTTAGTCAAGCTTTTAAATTATATTGTCCAGATTTTCTGTACTCTTTCTGATTCTTTAGTCTGCTTGATCTATTCTTTTCTCAGAAGGGTGCCTTAAAAATTGCCCATAATGATTACAGAATTGTTTATTTCTTCTTATAAATCTATTAAATTTAACTGTTTATACTTAAGGCTATAAGATAAATGTAATTTGGGATTTTTTTTGATTGTTTTTGTCCCTTATGTCATTAAGTAATGACTTTCTTTATCCCCAATGATGTATTTTTACTTATAGCCAGTTTTGTCTACTGTTAACATTACTACCCTTGTGTTATATCTTTTTTTAAAATTTTTATCATGGAAAACACCTAACATATTTTAGTAGAAGACAGAATAGTATAATTAACTTTCATGTATCTAGCATGTCTCACTCTGTTGTCTATGTGGGAGTGCAGTGGCATGCTTCTGGCCACCACAGCCTTGACCTGCTGGGCTCAGGTGATCCTTCCACCTCAGCCTTCTAAACAGCTACAACTACAGGCGTGCACCACCACACCTGGATAACTTTTTGATTTATTGTAGAGACAAGGTCTTGCCAAGTTGGCCAGGCCAGTCTCGAACCCCTGAGCTCAAGCAGTCCTCTTGCCCCTGCCTCCCAAAGTACTGGGATTACAGGTGTGAGCCACCACACCTGGCAGATTGAGTTTTCTATATTCTCTTTTTCTCCTTCTATTGGTTCAGATTTTTCTTTTCTTTTTTTTTTTTTTTGAGTTGGAGTCTCACTCTGTCACCCAGACTGGAGTGCAGTGGCCGCTCCCAGCCACTACAGCCTCGCCTGCTGGAAGCTGGCGATCCTTCCCCCTCAGCCTTCCAAGTAGCTGGAACTACAGGCGTGCGCTGCCACGCCTGGCTAATTTTTGATTTATTGTAGAGATGAGGTCTCACCAAGTTGCCCAGTTGGGTCTCGAACCCGCGGGCTCAGGCAATCCACTCACCTCAGCCTCCCAAAGGCGTGGGATTACAGGCTGAGCCACCGAGCCCGGCCAGATTTTTCTTATTTCCTTTTTTTTTTTTTTTTTTTTTTTTTAAAGTGGTGCTCTCACTTTGTTGCCCAGGCTGGAGTATAGTGGCACATCATAGTTCACTGCAGCCTTGACCTTCTGAGCTCATGTAATCCTTCTGCCTCAGCCTCCTGTGTAGCTGGGACTTAAGGTGTGCGCCACCATGCCCAGCTAGTTTTTTCATTTTTTGTAGAGACAAGGTCTTGTATATTGCCCAGGCTGGTCTCTAACTCCTGGGCTCAAGCAGTCCTCTCACCTCAGTCTTCCAAAGTGCTAGGATTACAGGCATGACCCCTCACACCCAGCCTGGTTTAGAAATTATGCATTCTATTTGTAGTTGTTTAGTGGTTGTTCTTGAATTTTCAGCATTCATAGTTAAGATTTAAGGTGAAGCCAGGTACAGTGGCTCATGCTTGTAGTCCTATCTACTTGGGAGGCAGAGGCAGAAGGATCAATTGAGCCTGGAGTTTGAAGGAAGCTGTAGTGCATTTGCTATGATTGCACCTGTATAAATTGCGCTTCAGCCTAGGCAACGTAATAGACCTCATCTCTTAAAAAAATAATAAATTTTTAACAATTTAAGGTGAATATATCTACCTCCCCCAAAATGTAAAGATTTTAGAGCAGAATTTTAGCATTGATTGTTCCCTCTGTCTTCTCTGATACTACTTTCTAATATTTTGGATCTACCCTGTTTTAAACCCTCCCATTTAGTCTCCCTGTATTTTATTTTTTAAGTCATTGCTTATTTAGAATTCATCAACATGTTTGTTAGTTTCTTTGCCCACAATACTTTATTTTTAAATTTATAATTTAAATAATATACATATGTAAGCAACAAATGTGTAAAACACTAAGTTTCATGAAATAACACCCCTTATGCCTGAGATGGACTCCAACATTTTCCATGTTCTGCTATTGTTGTGCACAGTTGCTTCATGCAATCACTTCTTCTTTATAGATTTTGTTTCCTTCATCCTTTATTAGTTCTTTCATCTAGCATCTGTAAGTGATAAATTCTCCCAGTCTTTGAAAATAGCTTTAATTCTATTGTATTTCTTGAGTGATAGCTTACAACTGAGTACAGACTTCTAGGCTGATCATTATTTTCTCTTAGCATTTTAATTAAATTATTCCATTGACTACTGACATCTCTAATTGCTGAGTTTACAGTATCTATGTGTTGTCATTCTAATTGCTGTTCTTTTATCTCTGCTTAAAAATTTTCTTTATTTTTAATTTATTTTGCTTTTTTGGCAGAGCGTGTCTAGGTGTGTTTTTCTTTATCTTTTATTGGAGTAGGAATTATCCTTCAGTTTGAAGATTTAACTTTGGGAATTTTTTACCCATAATCTTTTGGAGTATTGCTTCCTTTTCACTCTTCTAAAGCACCTGTCATAGGTATATGGGACCTTCTCACTTTATTTCCTATCTCTTTAAACCACGCCTCATAATTTCCATGTCTTAATCTTTCAGTAGCATATTCAGGATGATTCCTTCAGATCTGTCTTCTGGTTTAGTAATTCTCTTTTCTGCTATGTCTTCTTTTTTGTTTCACCTATTCTTTATGATTTTCATTGGGGAGGCTACATTTTTAATATCTAGAGTTCTCTTTATTTCCTTTTCAAATATATCTGTTCTTTGGGATGCCTATTCTTGTTCTTTAATTGCGGTTTATATGCTTTTTGAAATCTATTTAGTAATTTTACTCAAATTTTATGACTCACCTTTTCAGATTGCTTTATTTCATGTGTGTACAGTCTCAGTTGTTGAATCTGTATTCTTACTCTCTTTCGTGGTTGGTTATTCCTTTTTTGTTTGTGATTTGTAATTTTTTATCATGGGCCTACCTTTCGTGGAGGGTCTGGTAGGTTATATGTGCTTGTCTTTGGAGTGATTTTGCATTTGCATCTTGCTGTCATTGGAGTAGAAAAAAAAAAGGAAGATATAAATTTTTGGCTTGGATTTGCTCTGTTATATAGGTGGTATAAATTCAGACCCTACGTCTGCTTGTAGCAGGCCATGGGTTTTGATTTCTCAAAGTTGACTTTTATTTTTCTCTTCCCTACTGTCCAGACTGATTGAAAATGTCTTTGCTATTTCTCTAGGGCAGGGATTTTCTTATCCTCATTTTATGGGCATAATTTTCCTTTAAAGTTCTAGGCAGTATGAAGGTAACTCAGTTTCCTTCACCTCAGTCAACAGAAACCACATCTCTTACTCCTCAGTAGGCTATCTCAGCATCATTGCCCACTTTGCTGTTACAGCTTTGAGCTCTGTTTTCTTTTTTGGCACTAGCAGATTTTTTTGTTTAGAAGACTTGGTTGAGTATTGAAGAGTTTTTTTGTAATTTACCATTACTGTTTTTTGTTTTTTGTTTTTTTTAATGGCAGGGCATGGGCCTGTGTATGTTAGCTCGATCTGCCATGTTTTACAAAGTTGATAATAAATTTAATTTATTTTATTTTATTTATTTATTTATTTAATTAATTCATTTTTTGAGTTGGAATCTCACTCTGTTACCCAGACTGAAGTGGAGTGGCATGCTTACCGCCACCACAAACTCATCTTGCTGGGCTCCAGCGATCCTTCCGCCTCAGCCTTCCAAGTAGCTGGAACTATAGGCACGTGCTACCACACCCGGCTAATTTTTGATTTATTGTAGAGACGAGGTCTCGCCAAGTTGCCTGGGCGGGTCTCAAACCTGTGGGCTCAGGCAGTCCACTCGCCTCGGCCTCCCAAAGTGCTGGAATTATAGGCTGAGCCACCAAGCCTGGCCTATTTATTTATTTTTTAGAGCAGGATTTATTGAGAGGACAGAAAAGCTACATAGTGGGAGAGGACCCGAGGAAGTTGTCCAAAAGTTATTTTAAAGATGTGGGACACATAATTTTTGTTTTACTATGGGAGAATTTTGAGTTTAAATTTCTTACTAAGTTAATTACCCAGTAGAAAGCTATTAGAGTAACGTGTTACAAAATTCTAATATATTTGTGTTGCTATGTGGAAATGTTGACAATTGTTCTATCTTTTCCATTTGATCTTTTTTCCCTACTGTTTTCTTTTCATTGTAATGTGTACTCTGGATTAGTGCATTTTTTGACTCACATGGATGAGGAAGATCAAAGTGACAAAGAAGAGACTTCAGAAGCTGAATTTTCAGTAATAGAAAATCATTCTAGCCAGAAAACCTATGTGTTTCCTGCCAGTTCAGCTGTCAGCCTTTCCAGTGACCAGAATACTACTTCTCCTGGTATTGTTCTTTATTTTTTCATTTACAGATACTCTTATTTTCCATTGTAATGTTACTGAACATTATTCAGTGGAACTATAGTTGTGAGAGTTTTGTGAAGTAATTTTGTAATATTTATTGTTCAGGGGAAGAAAAGTTAAAACTTACACCATTTACATGAAAAATTATGATATCATGTCACCTTCCCAAGACATAAAGCAACCATGTATCTTCTCTGTGTAACTTATTAATATTAAATATATGGCAATAGCTATAATACTTGATTTGTAAAAAAATTGAGAATTTCAAATTCTTCCAATTATGATATCTTCAAGGTTTAATTTGCAGACAAAATAATGGCTGTCATTAATCAAGTCTCTACCATGTGTCAGACATCACTGTTTTACATGTATGGACCCTGGTTTAAATCTAGTCTGTGGCCGGGCTCGGTGACTCAGCCTGTAATCCCGTGCCTTGGGAGGCCAAGGTGAGTGAATTGCCTGAGCCTGCGGGTTTGAGACCCGCCTGGGCAACTTGGGAAGACCTCATCTCTACAATGAATCAAAAAAATTAGCTGGACGTGGTAGCGCACGCCTGTAGTTTCAGCTACTTGGAAGGCTGAGGCGGAGGGATCGCCGGAGTCCAGCAGGTTGAGGATGCTGTGGCCGGGAGCGTGTGACAGAGTGAGACTCCAGTGCAAAAAAAAAAAATCTAATCTGTGAGGTACATACTATTATTATCCCCATTTTGCAGTTGAGGATATAGAGACTTAGAAAAGTTTAATGCCACTTGTTCCATTTAATTAGGAGGTAGTAACTAAAACTGCTATTCTTTAGTCCTAACAGTAGGGCAGAGAGTAAATACATCAGTTCATTTGCTGACAATGGCCTGGAAATATATAAATTTGCTCTCAGATATAGATGGTCAATAAAAATTATTTTACTGAGTGTTAGCTATATGTTTTATTACTATTATTAAAGTAGTACATGCAGTAAAAATGCTGTCTTAAATGGCATTGCTGATATTTAAATAATACAAAAGCTGACATTAGGACTGGATGTGGTAGCTCATGTCTATAATCCCGGCACTTTGGGAGGCTGAGGCGAGAGGATTGCCTGATCCCAGGGATTTGAGGCCAACATGGGCAACTTGGCGAGACCTTGTCTCTACAATAAAACAAAAAATAATCTGGGCATGGTGGATGCGCCTGTAGTTCCAGCTACTTGGAAGGATAGGACAGAAAGATCACCTGAACCCAGTAGGTTGAGTCTGTGGTAACCATGAGCATGCCACTTTAATCCAACCTGAGCAACAGAGTGAGACTTCAACTCAAAAAATAAAAATAAAAAAAGAAGCTGACTTTAAATCTTGTAATTATTTTCTTAAAGTTTGTTCTAGATTCCATGTGTATTTTAGTCATCAGCATATGGAGATAATCATCTCCACTTCACAAAGTTGTGAAGATTGAGTGTCATATGTAAGGCTCTAGCTGAGAATCTGTTAAGTTCCTGTAATTTCTTGGTCACGTAGCTTTCCTCTTTCCTCTTTTGAGGGAAGATTGACAAATGAGGTTAAACAGGACTCATGAGGCTAGGCTGTAGAGGGTTCCAATTGCATCTGAGAAGTTTAGACCCTATTTCATACTTGGGAATCACTGGAGAATTCGAAGCAAAGAGGTAAAATGAGGAGATTTTGAGGAAGAATTGAATGGAGGCATAGACCAGTTAGTAAGCTATTAAATCAATCTGATGTATGAATTAATGAGGGCCTGTGTAGTGTTATGGGCAAAGAAAAGAAGAAATGAGACATTCTGAATACTTGGTACTCAGTGACTAAGTGGATTAAAGAGAAGACAAGGGAGATAGTGAGTGACTGTTTAGTACTGCCAGAGTGTCAAGGTTATAACTAGCTCTAACGTCAAACCCCAGAGCATTTTGAGACCAAGTGTTAAAAGTTTATGGTAACGCTAAGACAGATAAGTGACCTTGTTTAGGATACAGTTTTAGACAAGTAAGTAGACCTTGGGTGAGCCTCTCAGTAGCTGTGACTACAAGCACAGTGATGCCTGGCTAATTTATTTTTATTCTTATTTTTTAGAGATGGGATCTCACTATGTTGCCCAGGCTATTCTTGAACTCCTGGTCTCAAGCAGTCTTCCTACCTCAGCCTCCCAAGTTGCTGGGATACAGGTGTGAGCCACCATGCCCTGTTGTACTAGCTTTTTAGGATACAAGAGAAAAGAAGGAGAGATGTCAGTAAATGGCATAACACACGTAAAGATTCATAAATTAAAATGTTTTTCTGTAGTATTCAATGTATGATTATAAATTTAGAAAGAGGCCGGGCTGGATGGCTCAGCCTGTAATCCTGGCACTTTGAGAGGCCGAGGTGAGTGGATTGTCTGAGCCCGCGGGTTTGAGACTAGCCCTGGCAACTTGGCCAGACCTTGTCTCTACAATAAATAAAAAAAATTAGCTGGGCGTGGTTCTAGCTATTTGGAAGGCTGAGGTGGAAGGATTGTCAGAGCCCAGCAGGTTGACACTGGGGTGGCTATGAATGTTCCACTGCACTCTAGCCTGGGTGACAGAGTGAGACTCCAACTCAAAAAAAAATTTAGAAAGAAATTTTATTATTATTTTTTGATAGAGTGTAGAATTTAGATGCCTTAATGGGTGTTTTCACCAAAGATGGCATCTTGGAAAGATGTGTTGTCATTTTCTTGCTTTAATGATTAAAAATAGCTTAGATTTCCTCTTTTGAAGTTAGCGTCTCCATTTCTTAGGACGTTCTTCTTAGTGTTCTTAATAGTGGCAAATAATTTGTTCACTGAGAATGGATTTGATTTTTGCTAAGGGTCGTAGGTTTTTCAAAGGAACTTTGGACAAATGATGTAGATGATTAGGCTGAATGGCACTGTTTGGAATTAAAAATAAGAAATTGTGGTTATCTAGGAAAAAAGCTGATTGATTGTATGTAACAAATTATCTATGAAGGCAGTCCCTAAGGAAAGAGTTTCAAAAATAGTTTGAAAATGAAGTAATGATAGAATCTCCCTATGGAACTACTTTTAAAGATATTTATTTGGATACAACATTTTTCTGTACTTTGATGAAATAAAGTAGTTTAATTTCTTAGTTCACACATTTTATATCTGATTAATCTGTATTTTTACCATTATCATTTTTTTGTTTTTTTCTTTCAGTAGTTGAAGCTTTTTGTAACAGTAACTGAAATGAGGAAGATATTTGTCAGGGACCAAAGGCGTTAAATTCTGTCTTGTAAAGACAGTTTATCTTTAAATACAAAGGTATTTAGTTAAATTGCATTTGTTATCAAAGTGCTCTAGAATTTTGCCAAACAGTGTTCTCTCTTAGTAATAGTGATTGAGGAGTATTAAGCTTGTCCAGATTTGACAAAGTTTGCCCAGGTTTGTAGGTACTTTGGCTATTGTCTAGTGGCTATGGGTCGTTAATAGCAGAAGGAAGGACAACTTACCTGCCTTTGATGACTGGGTCACCATCTTTGACTATCTTACCTACATCTCCCTATGCAGCCGAGGCAGTAATGGAAAAGAATTCTTCAAACTTTCTTCAGTGATCACTCAAACGCTGATAAGAAATGGAGCCTCTGTTTTCCAAGTACATAGTGTCGTTTACTCAAAAAAAAAAAAAAAAAAAAAAAGATATGTCAGTATTTCTCTCTTATGTCAACTCAGTTATCTTTAAGAGTTAAACATATAGAAGATTGAATAGATTAAGTGTTTTGCTTCAAAGACATGTAGTTAATATTGGACAAGGCTAAAAATCATTCTTTGGGTCATATTCTTTTTTTTGAGTTGGAGTCTCACTCTGTCTCTCAGACTGGAGCGCAGTGGCCGCTCCCGGCCACTGCAACCTTGACCTGCTGGGCTCCGGCGATCCTTCCTCCTCAGCCTTACAAGTAGCTGGAACTACAGGCGCGCACTACCACGCCCGGCTAATTTTTTGATTTATTGTAGAGATGAGGTCTCGCCAAGTTGCCCAGGCGAGTCTTGAACCTGCGGGCTCAGGCAATCCACTCACCTCAACCTCCCAAAGCGCGGGATTACAGGCTGAGCCACCGAGCCCTGCTGGGTCATATTCTTAAACGTAAATTGCTTCTTTGATTTAAATTAGATTTTTAAAAAATGTATTACTTTTAGATCACCAGAGATGTTTTTTGTTTGATTCTTTTGTTTTTTATAAAGTAAATTGCACTCCAGTACTCTAAACTGTGTACTCAGCAGAGTTGGACTTCCTGAGGTATACTATACAGAGTACTTGGGATAGAAAATGTAGACAATATTCACTACCAAATGCATATTCTATAGGAGGATAAATATGCTCTGTTGACTTAAACACATATGTTTTAAACCAGTTGGGAGGTTTAAAAATATTTTAATTTCTGGCTGGGTGCAGTGGCTCATGCCTGTAATCCCAGCACCTTGGAAGGCGGAGGGAGGATTGCCCGAACCCGGGAGTTCAAGACTGGCATAAGCAACATGGCAAGACCTCATCTCTACAGTAAATCAAAAAATTAGCCGGGCATAGTGGCATGTGCCTATAGTTCCAGCTACTTGGAAGGCTGAGGCGGAAGGATCGCCTGAGCCCAGCAGGTAGAGGCTGCAGTAGCCATGAATGTACAACTGCACTTCAGCCTGGGTGACAGAGTGAGATTCTAACTCTCAAACACACACACACACACACACACACACACACACACACACACACTGCCAAAAAAGTGTATATACATTTTAAGAAAGCAAAAAACTATATTAAAATTGTAATGCTCAGTAAGATGAATGCAAGTCATGTTTGGCTTATGCAATTACAAGAGATGCTCAAAGTGGTTACCATCAATGTCCTCACACTTCTAATTACAGTGAACATTTCTTAAAATGTGTATACATTTTTTTACACTCTGGTGTGTGTGATTTTTTTTTTTTTTTGAGTTGGAGTCTTGTTCTGTCGCCCAGACTGGAGTGCAGTGGCTGCTCCCGGCCACTGCAGCCTTGACCTGCTGGGCTCCAGCGATCCTTCTGCCTCAGCCTTTCAAGTAGCCGGAACTACAGGTGCGCGCTACCATGCCCGGCTAATTTTTTTTTTTTTGATTTATTGTAGAGATGAGGTCTCACCAATTTGCCCAAGTGGATCTCGAACCCGCGGGCTCAGGCAGTCCACTCACCTCAGCCTCCCAAAGGCGTGGGATTACAGGCTGAGCCACCAATCCTGGCTGTGTGTATATTTTTAAACTTCTGGTTATATAATTTCTAAACCAGGTTAATAACTGAAAGTTTAAAAAAACTGATGAAATTTTTATTTTATTTTTTAAACATGTGGGGTACAATTTAAGGTACATGTGGGGTACAATACAAATGTTCATTATGCAGGTACCCTTGTTGATGAGGTGTGTGAAATTGTTATTAATAATGTGTTTTTTTTAAGGTTTGAATAACAGTGATGAACTGTTTGAGAGGTAAGTATCTTAAGAGTTAACACAATTTTTCTTAAAGTGTGGATGTAAATTTATATCCTGGAAATTTTGTTGTTTATATCTGTGAACTTTTACACAATAGATATTTTCATGGTTTAAAGAAATATTGCAGGCCAGGCTCGATGGCTTAGCCTGTAATCCCAGAACTTTGGAAAACCAAGGTGAGTAGATTGCCTGAGCCTGCGGGTTCGAGACCTACCCAGGCAACTTGGTGAGACCTCGTCTCTACAATAAATCAAAAATTAGCCAGGCATAGTAGCACACGCCTGTAGTTCTGGCTACTTGGAAGGCTGAGCCGGAAGGATTGCTGGAGCCCAGCAGGTCGAGGCTGCGGTGGCCGGGAGTGTGCCACTGCGCTCCAGTCTGGGCAACAGAATGAGATTCCAATTCAAAAAGAAATATTGCAAATTCTCACCGGGAATGGAATGTTTTAAGATTGAGGAATAACCAGACTTGGTAGCTCAGCCTGTAATCCCGCGCTTTGGGAGGCCAAGATGAGTGAATTGCCTGAGCCCGCGGGTTTGAGACCCGCCTGGACCACTTGGTGAGCCCTCACCTCTACAATAAATAAAAAATTAGCCGGGTGTGGTAGCGCGCCTGTAGTTCCAGCTGCTTATAAGGCTGAGGAGGAAGGATCGCTGGAGCCCAGCAGGTCGAGGCTGTGGTGGCCGGGAGCGGCCACTGCACTCCAGTCTGGGTGACAGAGTGAGACTCCAACTCAAAGAAACAAAAACAAAAAACAAAAAAAAGGATATTGAGGATTGTTATATTAAATTCCTTACTGTTTTAGCACAAGTAATTAGAATACAATAGACTATATTTGCTATATTTTCTTTTACTAATTATGTTAAATTTCAGGAGGCAGAACCCATAGAGGTTTTCTTCTGGGCCTTATGTTTACTTTTTAAAGAAAATCTACTAAGTCATCAATTGTTGATGGTTAGGCTTTTCCACTGAGAGATACTAGAATTATAGAAATAGAAGGAGCAATAGATACATGCTTATCATTTTATGTTCATTGTTGCTTAATGTAATAAGTTCAGATACTGATTTATATTTCTCAAATTGCATTTGCAAATGAAGTTCTTCAGTAGATCCACTCCAGATGACTGGATTGACTGACATTGCAGACATTGTTGATGACCTTATAACTAAAGGTGGAGTTTCCAGTGAAGAACTTGGCTTAACAGAGCAACAAGCTAGGGGTATCTCCAGGTAATCATTGAATTATTCATTTTTAAGCAATTTTAAATGTTTGAGCTGAGCATGGTGGCTCATGCCTGAGCCCAGGGACTTGAGACCAGCTTGGGCAACTTGGTAAGACCCTATCTCAACAAAAACTCAAAAAATTAGCAGGGTATGGTGGTGTGTGCCTTAGTCCCAGCTACTTGGGATACTGAGGCTAAAGGATCACCTGAGCCCAGAATGTTGAGGCCACAGTAGCAATGATTGTGCTACTGCACTCCTGCCTGGGCAACAGAGTGAGATTCCAACTCAAAAAAAAAGTTTGTGATTTAAGAATATTCACATTTGGAGCAACCCTTCTGGACCCCTCCTGCTGCTGGGAACTTTCCTGTCTTCTTAATAAATTCCTTTCTTAAAAAAAGAATGTTCCAAAATGGCCATGTTTTATTGTGATTTTTATGAAACAAACTTGAAGGTTAGAATAGATTTTTTTTCTTTATAAATATATTCTCTGATGTGTATATGTCATTCTTCCCTCTCCCCCAACAGCTTGTAGTATCTGTACTGTGAGTTTTTCCAAGGTCTCATCACTCTAAGTACAGCATACATTTAATCCCGTCTCTTATTAGAACTCATTAATGATTTAATTCATTTAATTACTCTAAATATTAACACTTAGGATACATTTTAAATCTTTCCTTGAAACATTAGGTTAAAATACTTCCTTACCACCTTTTCTGGGCCAGGAACTGGTTCCTGATAGAATGAAGGCTGAGTCTCATTCTAATGCTTTTTTGCGACATATATACCCCTGGACTTGCTGATATAAATTGTCAACCTTATGAATAGCAACTATACTTTATTGCCTAATTAACTTCCACTTCTTACCTCAGTGCAAATGCAGTATATTATAATTGAACTTTCAAGACTGTTGCCAGCAAATATTGCATCCCCCCAAAAAAGAAAAGACTATTTCATTATTTAGTGGACTTTATCTGCCGCATCCTTTATGACTTTATATCTAGACCATGTAAACAAACCCTAGCTTCCTAAACTAGCACATTCTGTTACCTTCAGTTGTTTTTGTTAATGATCACGTTAACAGTAATCTATTATATGTCAATAATTAGAATAAAAATTAAATATAGTTTCTCCTCTTGGAGATAGAACTGTAAAAGCAAGTTATATCAGCGTGCTGTGGAAGCTCAGAGGAAGAAAATCAATCAAAAAAGGCCATTTGAACTGTAGCTCCAAGGCTCAACAGAAATTAATGTGACTGATAACTGGAAGAAAGGGTATTCTAGGCAGAGAAAATATAATACGCAAAGGTAATGATGGACAGTGAAGGGCAAGGAGTTAGATGTGGCTGGAGTTTGGTGCATTGGAAGAGGAGAGTGGGACTAGCTGAGTGTGTGGGGACCAGAGGCACTCACTTGAGTTCAGCTAATCTACAATTAATAGGAGGAGTCAGCTAAGGGCTTTAAACAAGAAGTGGGATCCAGTTAGAAGACTTCAGTAGTCTAGACATGAGGTGAATCAGAATGGCGAGTGTAGAGTGATAACTGTGAGTAAACACTTGGAGGTTGTCTGGAGGTGAGATTGACAGCTTTTCTATTTGGATGACTGAGTTGATGCTGATTCCTTTAGCAATATAGAGAATGCAGTTTTAGTTATGTGGTTCCAAGGAAACATTCATTTGGTAACATTCATTGCTACATTAATTTTATTTATTTATTTATTTTGAGTTGGAGTCTCACTCTGTCGCCCAGATTGGAGTGCAGTGGCCGCTCCCGGCCACCGCAGCCTTGACCTGCTGGGCTCCGGCAATTCTTCCGCCTCAGCCTTCCGAGTAGCCAGAATTATAGGCGCGTGCTACCATGCCCAGCTAATTTTTTGATTTATTGTAAAGATGAGGTCTCGCCTGCCCAGGCGGATCTCGAACCCCGCGGGCTCAGGGAATCCCTTCACCTCAGCCTCCCGAAGGCGTGGGATTATAGGCTAAGCCACCGAGCCCGGCTGGTACATTAATTTTAAATTCTCTGAGAAGCAGATGGGATTTTAATAAGCAAGAGATTTTTCTGGAGAGATTATTGTGAGGGGAAAAGGGGAGCCCTGAAGGGTAGAGACAGCTGTTAGACTGCAGTCCTAATGTAGCTCTGACCCCGTACTGGGGTCCCAAAGATCACTCCCAGGTTCAGCAATTCTCTAGGAGTTCCTGCGGAACTCAGCATATAGTCTGTTACTTTCATGGCTATAACTTACTACAGCAGAAAGGAAAAGGTAGATGGGGTAAATTCCAGGGGAAACCATGCATAAACTTCCAAGATTCCTTTCCCAGTGGAGTCACATAGGACGCATTTAATTCCTCCAGCAATAAGTTGTGACAATATGTGAGAGCTCACTAGACTCAGTGCCCAGGGTTTTACTAAGGGATACCAAGAGTCCAGACTCCCAGAAGTAAAGCAGGTGTTCATAATAAACCTCATCATTTGTATTTGTGACCCATCTTCCATTTAGCATGGTGTCGTCACACACTAAGTGAGAGCTACCCCAAATCTCCATCTTTTTAAACATGGTTATTATTATTTATTTTATTTTGGAGACAAAGTTTTCGCTATTTTGCCTGGGGTGGACTTGAATTCACAATTCTCCCACCTCAGCCTCCCAGGTAGCTGGGATTTACAGGCGTACACTGTTGCACCTGGTCCCACATTCCCATCTTGCACCACTCACCTTCTTGGACTGTTCCTTGTATTGCTTGCCTTAACTTGGATCATCCAAGAAGCAGAAGCCAGGATAGGATTAGATGTATAAGAGATTTATTGGGGGAAGAAAGAAACAAGAAGTGAGGAGAACATCAGACCACAGTGCAGGTCTGAGTCCTCCCGTGAAGAAGAAGGTTAGAATGAAAGAGAATGAAGGAGACAGTTTCAGAGCACAGATGTAGTTCTAAGAATATTTTAGCCAAGTAAATGGTAAGATCTCAAGCCAAAATCGCCCACAGTTACCTGTGTCTTGCAGGAAATGGCTTACTACAGCATCTCTGCTATGCTCAGTCATTAACTTGGGCTAGACCATGGTAAGTGTGGCATGAGCCTGCACATGGGGGTAGATCCAGAAAGGCAGCAGTTGGAAGTTTTCTCTGTATTTAAGTTTTGGAAGTGATTGAGATAGTTCAGGAAATAAATTTTAGATAAAGAAGTCCAAAAAGAATGATTTAGAAATTAATATTGAGGTGGTGAGCAGAAAAGAAAGGACCCTATGTAGGCTACATAGTGTTTTTTGTGAGTTAGGAAAAGACCCAAGTAATATAGAATTTAAAGAAGGGAAAAGAAATTAAAGCAAATGTTATAAAGAAGTTGTTGGTGAACTTCTTGGTAACATTTTCAGTGGATTTCAGGGAACAGATTGGAGTTAAATTGACTAGAGATAAGTCTATAGGGCTTTTCAAGATGGAGCAAAATCTTTCCTAATAAGTAGTAATTAGTCATGCTACATCCTATCTGCATAATAAATATAAAAGCATATGTTGTCTTGCTTGTTAAATTTCTCAGAATTCAGCATTCTTGTGGCCGACATCCACAAAGAACTGAGAAGGAAAGAAAAGAGATTCGAGTCTGGATGAAAAGAAAGAGAAAAGAAAGAATGGCAGAGTATCTAAATCAGCTGGCAGAAAAGAGAGGACAAGAACATGACCCTTTCTGTCCCAGAAGCAATCCAGTAAGTCTGCAGTTTCAAAGATAGTAGAATTATCACAGAATACGTGTAGTTTTTTCTGGCAAATATTCAAGAAAAGAATTAACATAGGCTGGGCTTGGTGGCTCAGCCTGTAATCCCGCGCTTTGGGAGGCTGAGGTGAGTGGATTGCCTGAGCCCACGGGTTCGTGACCCGCCTGGGCAACTTGGCAAGACCTCATCTCTACAATAAATCAAAAAATTTAGCCGGGTGTGGTAGCGCATGCCTGTAATTCCAGCTACTTGGAAGGCTGAGGCAGAAGGATTGCCGGAGCCCAGCAGGTTGAGGCTGCAGTGGCCGCAGGCGGCCACTGCACTCCAGTCTGGGCGACAGAGTGAGACTCCAACTCAAAAAAAAAAAAAAGAAAAAAAGAATTAACATAATTTGAATGCATTTTTTACTTGGCAGATAGAAAAGTCAGCATTTTAATTATTTTATTTATATTTTTTTGAGATGGAGTCTCACTCCTTCACCCAGGCTGGAGTGCAGTGGCACACACACTCACAGCCACTCCAGCATCGACCTTCTGGGCTCCAGCAATCCTTCCGTCTCAGCCTTGCAAGTAGCCAGAACTACAGACACATGCTACCATGCCCAGCTATTTTTATTTTATCGTAGACCTTCTGGGCTCCAGCAGTCCTTCCATCTCAGCCTTGCAAGTAGCTGGAACCACAGGCGCATGCTACCATGCCCAGCTATTTTTATTTTATTGTAGAGACAGGATCTCGCCAAGTTGCCCTGGCTGGTCTCGAACCCGCGGGCTCAGGCAATCCACTCACCTCGGCCTCCCAAAGTGCTGGGATTACAGGCTGAGCCACTGAGCCCGGCCAACATTTTAATTAAATCATGAAAATTTAAGAGATTACTTTAAAATGTAGTAGGATATTATGCTAACCAAATTCTACTGAACTATCTTAAATATTTATTTCTCCCCCAGGCTAATTATGGCTTTAGCATTTTTTTGTACTTGTTTTTTAACTTTAAAATTTTTATTTTAAAGATGTGGCTTTAGTATTTTAATACAATGAGGAGGATGAGTAGTTGGGTGACCAATCGGAGTTGTTCCTTTAATTTTCAGTGAGCATCAATTCCATGTGAAACAACCAACTGTATAGTATTACAGCCATTTTTAATACTTTCTTTTCTATCTGTAAGTTATCTGCAAATACTTTTTAAAATATATGGTCCAAATGATGTAGCAACAGAACAGTGCCAATTCTGTATTGTGTGTGTGGTTTTTGTGTTCCTTTAAACTTCCCTTTAAATTGTCATCATTTATTTATCATGCCCTTGATATGGACATCACCATGACTAGGTCAAGAGTATATTTCTTCAGATAGTGAAACAAAGCAATATTACTATGATTATCATATTATTGTGAAAATTGCATTTAGATTATAATTATATTATGGTTTATCCTTTACTTTGTAATCTGAAATAAAACATAATAGCACTTCATTTTTTCAGCATCATTAGGAGAACAAATTCTTTAAGTGAATTTTTCAGATAATATTATTCCATTTAAACACCAAACGGTGCAAAAGTAGGTGAACTGTTATTTAAAGTGTATAATTTACTTGCCTGTCTCTGAAAAGAGCATATTGGTGTTAATATCACATTTTCTTGAAAGCTCTGGAGACATGGTAGTGACCTTCAGTACCACACAAAGTACATGACCAGAATCTTAAAAGTACATGAGAGGAGTGTATATGTGTGCGTGTGTATGTGTGTTTCCCTTCCCCATGATGGATTCTGATATCCACCTTCCCCATCAGTGAAGTAAATACCCACGGTGGTTTGAATTGTGTCCAAATTTAGAATGATTTAACTTTGAGGGCATAAGAACTGTTTGGATCATAGACTTTATGACATCTCCTTCAAGATTGCAAACACTTGTTTATTTTTATTTTTTATGTTTTTAGTCAGAGTCTTACTCTGTTGCCCAAGCTGGAGCGCAGGGACGGGATCACGGCCACCGCAACCTCGATCTGCTGGGCTCAGGCAATCTTTCCACCTCAGCCTTCCAAGTAGCTGGAACTATAGGCATGCGCCACCATGCCCAGCTAATTTTTGATTTATTGTAGAGATGAGGTCTCGCCGTGTTGCCCAGCCTGGTCTCAAACCCTTGGGCTTGGGCAATCCTCTCGCCTCTGCCTTCCAAAGTGCTGGGATTACAGGCATGAGCCATTGCACCTGGCTGTTTCCTTGTTTTTAACTTCTGATTGAGTAAAGGGATGGAATTAATGGGAGGTTAATATATTAAAAATTTCATTTGAATTTCTGTCAGAAATCAACAAAACCTTTAATTTGTTACTAACTACTTCTTCATAGGACCTTGAAAAAGTGAATTTACTTCTGAGTGCCTGTTTTTATATACATAATTATGAAAAGACTTAACCTCACATGTAACTCCCAACAATAATTCTTAATGTTCTGGAATAAGACATATATATCTGACATTTGTTGTTTGCCTTCTGATGTATAAATTTTGAAAAATTTACAAGTCACAGTCAATTCGCTACAGTACATTTCTGGTAAACAGCAAAATGATTATTTTAAATGTTTGACCCATTTCTGCTTTATTAGCAAAACTCTTGGTGAAATTAATCACAAGATTGAGTACAAAGTATAGGTGTTTCCATCTCTAAAATGTTCCTACTTTCTATTTTAAGTTCAACTATGAAGTTTTCTCCTTTGGGAAAATATTTTTTTTAAAAAAGAAAGTATATTAAATCAACTAGTAAGGTAGATTTTACATTTCATTTATTAAATTAGATTTGACTTTATTTTATTCTTGGTTTTTTTGTTGTTGTTGCATATAAGTACTTGTGTATTGCAGTATAAAGAAGCTTACCTAAGAGCTTTAATACAGTCATTTAAAAAAACTTTTAGCCGGGCTCAGTGGCTCAGCCTGTAATTCTGCGCTTTGGGATGCTGAGGTGAGTGGATTGTCTGAGCCCGCGGGTTCAAGATCCGCCTGGGCAACTTGGCGAGACCTCATCTCTACAATAAATAAAAAAAAATTAGCCGGGTGTGGTAGCGTGCACCTGTAGTTCCAGCTACTTGGAAGACTGAAGCGGAGGGATTGCCGGAGCCCAGCAGGTCGAGGTTGCAGTGGCCGGGAGCGGAGCCCAGCAGGCACCTCGCCTAAGTGACAGTGAGACTCCAACTCAAAAAAAACCCAAAAACTTTTAGACCACAATTTCAAAAAATAAACATTTTTTTTCTGTCTTGATTTCAGAGGCAAATTGTTTTGGTTGTTTTTGTTCGGTTTGGTTTTTTCCCCTTCCTGTTAAATTAGATAAAAATAAGGTTTCAAAACAAAGATAATTTTGAATAGTTGGCAACCACAAGCACTGATGCACGAGCCAGAAGGAAGACCCACAAAGATTTCAACCTACTTCTGGAAGGTAGATTCATAGTAGATTCCATCATATCTGTAGATTTTCCTACATTCTGATTGGTTGGGCAGAGGATGCTGGGCAGTTATTCTTTGGTTTCTGCTACTTGGAAGCCTGAGGTGGAAGGATCACTGGTGTCCAGCAGGTCGACACTGGGGTGGCCGTGAGCATGCAGCTTCATTCCAGCCGCTGCTGGTAGGAGGTGATGCCTGGACATTCTGCGGGGTGCCATTGGCTGCGACACCGGCCCTCCCCGTGCCTGTGCAGGCCGGCACCCCCATGGCCCTTCTGCCAGTCGCCACGGCAGTCACCTTCACGCCCAAGTCCGGAAAGATTCGAATCATCGCTGCCCCTTCGACCCTGGTGCGCTGGCTCTGGGCGATGGCTGGCGGGGGCTCGGGCGGACACAGCAGCATGAGCAGCGACAGTAGCGGCAGGGAAGCCAGGCACCAGCTTGCAATCCTATTAGTGAACCCTGGCCTGTGTGCCTTATTCTTGGTTGTAATTAAACATTTTTAGTTTTTGTGCTAGGGTAGGAAGCTTCGTCAAATATGATAGTGTTTTGTTTCCTAAATAGCAGAATTATGTCTAATGGTTTAATTTATTTAGATTGAACAATAATTAACTGGATATTTCTTGTGCAGTTTTATATGACTTCAAGGGAAATCAGACTGAGACAAAAAATGAAGCATGAAAAAGACAGGTGAGTTTGGTAGCTGTACCCTGAGCATTCTCTCTAGGTTGCTAACCCTAGGTATAGATAAGACCTGGTGTTCACAATAGTCTCTTTTTTGTCAGTAAACAGAAAATTGCAAGAGATACTACTTGCAAGGAAAATGAGACTAGCTTTTTTTGTAATTTGCTTTCAAATATTATTCGTTTAATTCCATTTTTATGAATTTTATTTCTGCTGTTCTCTTCCCTTTTGCAACTCAGATATGTACTTGTATATGAGAAATACCCCAAAGGCCATGGTTACAAGTAACTTTAATAATACTGCCTAATCATTTTCAGAAATCTGATGAACAGAAGGATTTTTAAGCACTGAAAAAAGCAAATACTGTGGTCTTCAAATGCTGTGTTCCCTCTAGATATATGAACTGAAAATGACTGTTTTAGTAAGTGATGTTTAATTATTTGTTTAAAGATTGCTGCTCTCTGAACACTATGGTCGTCGAATCTCACAAGCATACAGTCTGATGAATGAACTGTTATCTGAGTCAGTACAGCTACCAGCAACTGCACAGAAACCACTGCCTAACAAACCCAGCACTACCCAGGCTTCCAGATGGCAACACTACCCTTCTCCAAGAGGGTAAGGCGGGGTTTGGCAAGTCATTTGGCAAGGTAGCCTCAGGCCTGATAAGAAATGTAGCACTTTTGTACCTATGTTCAGTGTGTTTGCCATCAACTCTGCTTAGAGCTAAGATTAGATAAAGTGAGCCGGGCTTGGTGGTTCAGCATGGCTGTAATCCCAAACTTTGGGAGGCTGAGGTTTGTGGATTGCCTGAGCCCGCGGGTTCGAGACCCACCTGGGCAACTTGGCAAGACCTCATCTCTACAATAAACCAGAAATTAGCCAGGCATGGTAGCATGCGACTGTAATTCCAGCTACTTGGAAGGCTGAGGCGGAAGGATCGCTGGAGCCCAGCAGGTGGAGGCTGCAGTGGCCGGGAGCGGCCACTGCACTCCAGTCTGGGTGACAGAGTGAGACTCCAACTCAAAAAAAAAAAAAAAAAAAAAAGAATTACAGAAAAGTGGAGCCAGGTACGGGTGCTCACACCTGTAATGCCAGCACTTTGGGAGGCCGAGGCATGAGAATTGCTTGAGCCCAGGAGTTCGAAACCAGCCTGAGGAACATAGTGAAACCTCGTCCCTATGAAAAATAAAAAAAATTAGCTGGGCAAGGTGGCACATGCCTGTAGTTTCAGCTACTTGGGAGGCTGAGGCAGAAGGATCGGCTGAGCTCAGGAGATTGAGGCTGTGGTGTACCATGATCATGCTGCTGCACTCCAGCCAGGGCAACAGAGTAAGATTCTAACTCAAGAAGAAGAAAGAGGAGGAGGAGGAGAAGGAGGGGGAAGAGGG
>NW_007245969.1:107477-134298 GCF_000164805.1 Carlito syrichta
GAGGCTGCAGTGGCCGGGAGCGGCCACTGCACTCCAGTCTGGATGACAGAGTGAGACTCTAACTCAAAAAATAAAATAAAATATAAAATGAAGGAAAAAAGTAGTGCCCAAAATTATATATGTTGATAAAATCACCAAAAAAGGGGCAAAAATGGTGTAAATTTCTAACTAAGCTAGCAAAGCATTTCAGTACCTTATGAAATTAATGTCTGTTCAGTCTTGTTTTCTTTTCTTTAGTTTTTGTTCATATTTGCTTCTGTAATTTGCCTCCTAGCTGCTCTCCCTGTTTCTCCATGTCATCTGCTTCTTGTAGAAACAGCCAGTACCCACCTACTCTTTTTCCTTCTGCTATCCCCACCACTGCCAAGTTGTGCTCATTCAATTGTAGATACTGTATTGTACTGTATTTCTTTTTTTTTTTTAAAGATGTGGGGTACAATTCAGGGTTAGGTATACAAATGTTCATTATGCAGGTGCCCTTGTGGATGAGGTGTGTCCCCCCACCTCCCACAGATTCCCACTACTGCCAATCTCACCCCTTCCCTCCACCGCTCTTTCTTATAGTATTACAATCATTGTTCAAGGTCCATTTGTGAGTGAGAATATGTGATACTCAGCTCTTTGTTTCTGTGATAAGATCATTCAGTATCATAGCCTCTAAGTCCATCCAAGTTGCTGAAAAGTTCGTAGTTTGTCCTTCTTTATGGCTTTGTAATATTCCATCGTGTATATGTACCACATTTAAAAAATCTAGTCCTCTTTCAATAGAGAGCACAATTTGTTCCACGTTTTTGCTATTGTGAATAATGCTGCAGTAAATATGCATGTGCAGGCATCTTTTTCTTTCTTTCTTTTTTTTTTCTGAGTTGGAGTTTTACTCTGTTGCCCAGACTGGAGTGCAGTGGCCACTCCCGGCCACTGCAGCCTCGACCTGCTGGGCTCCGGAGATCCTTCCGCCTCAGCCTTCCGAATAGCCGAAATTACAGGCATTCGCTACAGGTATCTTTTTCATAGCGTGATTTGAGTTCCTCAGGTTATATTCCCAGTAGCGGGATCATAGGGTCATATGAGAAGTCAATTTTTAGATCTTTTAGGAATTGCCACACGGTTTTCCATAGGAGCTGTACTAGTTTACACCCCTACCAACAGTGTAGCGTGTTCCTTTTCGTTGCATCCTCTCTAGCATCTGTTGTTTTTTGAGTTATTGATGATGGCCTTCCTGACTGGAGTTAGGTGGAATCTAAGTATTTAAGTATTTCATCTTAAAATAATCACCTGCAGAGGTTTTGGATATAGGTTCATTAGGTAGGAATTATAGAATGCTAAAGAAAAGTACCCATGTATAAAATTTCTTATATGTGGTCAGTAAACATACAAAATTGTATCTTGATGATTCATAAGGTGAACATGAATTCGCAGTATAGTGTTAAAAATTGGGCAGTCCCCTCAGGTCCCCTCCCACTGTGGGAGCTTTTCTCTTCTCAATGAATCCTGCTTTCTCACTTAAAAAAATTACCACCCTTTGACTAACACAAACTCAGACGTAATCAGATCGCTTGTGTATAAAGTTTGGAGTTTACTTAAAATACTAGAGATTCCCCTTGAGTCTTTTCTAGAATAAAGCTGGGGATTAAATACATAAATAACTGCCAAATATATGGAGAATTTGAAATGGGAGGAGAGATAACCACAAACAATTTCTCTGAAGAAAAAAAGTGAGTATGACTAATTTGTTGAGAGTTATTATATATTAAATATGTCACTGAGGAGTAAATATTCTCAAGTGAATGTATTGATCTGGGCTATATTTGGGCTTTTTTTTTTTTTGACAGATGAGGTTCTGCTATGTTGTCCAGCCTGGGATACAGTAGCTATTCACAGACACAATTATAGCATACTGTAGCCTTGAACTCCTGGGTTTAAGCGATCCTTCTGCCTCAGCCTCCCCGGTACTGGGGGTTACAGGCACATGCCTCTGTGCTTAGCTTAATTTGGGCTTTTTGAAGTATTAAAGTTTATTACTGATATGAGATCTAGTAATCTAATAATTATGTAACTTTTATTTTAGAGAAAATCAACATGGTCAGAGTTTTCCAATAAATCGACCTGGAAAAGTCAGGTGTATACCCAAACCAAGTTACACCCATAAAGGGAAACCTTTTGGGCATCCTCAAGGCTCACCTTGGCCACATGGTAAGAATTAAAGCTTTTTTCACTTGTGTGATTTGAACATATTCCTTCTTATCTCCATAGTTGTACTTTCATTAATAAAAGCTATAAATCTTAGTAAAACAGGAATTCTGATTTCAACAGAATGCAAGGGATTGATAAAGACTTAGCTATACTAGGAGTTTGTCCTATTGCTTTGAAATAAACAGTCTCTAGGAATCTTTTTAAACTAATGGCCTGGTGCGGTGGCTCACGCCTATAATCCCAGCACTTCAGGAGGGTGAGGTGAGATGATTGCCTGAGTCCATGGGTTCAAGACCAGCCTGGGCAACTTGGTGAGATCTCATCTCTAAAATAAATAAAAAAGTAGCCAGGCATGGTGGTGCATGCTTGTAGTTCAGCTACTTGGAAGGCTGAGGTGGAAGGATCGCCTGAGCCCAGTAGGTTGAGGCTGTGGTGGCCATGAGCATGCCTCTGCATTCTAGCCTGGGCGACTGTGTGAGACACCAACTCAAAAAACAAAACAAAACAAAAAACTAATGACTTTTTTGTAATAACGTTTGTATAGTCAGTGAATTAGATTTAACTTTTTCAGGAGTCTGTTTCTTTTGTATGTCTGGCTAAAGATGCAGGCATTTGTACAAATCAAGCTCTGATAGATTGAAGGATGGACGTATCATAGAAAAGGAATGCTAATAAGTTCAGCTTGAAATAATATCATGTTTTTACCCTTTGAACATTCTTTTCCACACTTGAAGATATATGTTATTTATTGCTAGGCTTTCTTTGTTAATTTTGCCATATTTGGGCATTGATTACTAAAGTAAAACATAGTTATTTGTAAAATGTTTATACATTAAAAATATATAATAGCTGGCATGTGGTATAAACGTATCTACTTTAAAAATGTATAATAACTAGCTTATGTGGCAGATTCTATTTAGGCTTTTTAATTACAACCCTTGAAAATAGGTACTGTTATGTTTCCCTTTTAAAGGTGAGGAAATCAAGGTAGAGCACACTTAAATAACTGCTCAAGATCAGACACTGGAGAAGTGGTAGAGCCAAGATTTAATCCCAAGCTTGGTTTAGAGCTGACACACTAGAACCAGCACTTCAGTATACAGCCTAAATTGAAATTTCCATAAATTCAATCCTTTAGATAAAACCTTTCATAGTTTGGTTAACTCTTGGCTTTTGATTCACCAATTACAATAAGAAAATACATTCTCTTTAAACTAAAATTTCCAAGTAGTGAACCATGGTTTATTTTCTTTTTTTAAACTTTATTTTATACCTGATATATTTGCCAAAGTTAAATAAAAGAAATATCTAGCATTGCCAAAATGCTTAACACCAAAACCATGTTTTCTTAATATCTGATGAAAAAATCTTGGATTATATGGAAATATGCCTTCCTCTTCTGCCTGTCCAATTTTGGGCCTTTGTTTTTTTAGCTGGTATTTTGGCTGGTGCTGTGTCCTCAACCTATCTTTCCGTTCATCTCACCTACCCTTACTGGACTGTGCTTGATGAGATGCTCCTGCTACTTCTGGGCTCAGATCCCTCAGTAACTCTCACACCCACACAGATAAGTCAAGACCCTACCTGACCTGCAGGGCATCCTCCATGTGTTCCCCATCTGCTTCCGTAGCCTCCTTTCGTCATGCAATCTGTGCTGTGTAACAGTTTGTTTTCCAACCACATGGCATGCTTTGTGTTTCCATTCCTCAGTTGAGATTCTACCTTATACCTTGAGTGTCTCACTTGTGTCTTTGAAAACATTCCTAATCTTAATTCTTTTGTTCTCCCAACCTGAAATAATCTTTTTTTTTTGAGTTGAGATCTCACCGTTGCCCAGGCAGAAATGCAGTGACACGATCATAGTTCACCACAGCCTCAACCTCCTGGGCTCATACTATCCTTCCACCTCAGCCTCCCATATAGCTGAGACTATAGGCATGAACCACAATGCCCAGCTAATTTTTTTTTTTGTAGGGACAGGGTCTCCCTGTGTTGGTTTGACTGGTCTGAAACTCCTGGGCTCAGGCAATCCTCTCACCTTGGCCTTCCAAAGTGCAGGGGTTATAGGTGTGAGCCACTGTACCTGGCTTAAATTTTAAGTTCTGCATTCTCATTTCTTTTTCTTTTTCTTTGTTTTTTTTTTTTTTTGAGTTGGTGTCTCACTCTGTCACCCAGGCTGGAGTGCGGTGGCACGCTCACAGCCACCCCAGCATCTATCTGCTGGGCTCTGGTGATCCTTCTGCCTAGGCTTCCAAGTAGCAAGAACTATAGGTGTGCGCTACCATGCCCCACTAATTTTTTGATTTTATTGTAGAGACGAGATCTCACCAAGCTGCCTGAGCTGGTCTCAATCACCCAATCCACTCACCTCGGCCTTCCAAAATGCTGGGATTACAGGCTGAGCCACCAAGCCCAGCCTTGCATTCTCATTTCTAAATTGAGGCCAGTATTTAATTTATATGGTGAAGATGAGAGATAAATGGTGGCTGAAGCACCTTTTTTTCTGCCTTTGAGCCCACGAACACGTCTTGACGTACTACAACAAGAGGCCTTATGTTGTGGTTACTTGTAAACATTTTATGCCCCATACTAGATTAAATGTTTTACGCAGGTTGGATGCAGTGTCCCTTGTCTCTACAAAAAAAGAAAAAAAAACGTTAGCCAGGTGTAGTGGCATACATCTGTAGTCCTAGCTACTCAGGAGGCTGAGGCAGAAGGATCACTTGAGCCCAGGAGCTTCTAGGCTGTGGTGAGCTGTGATTATGCTACTGCACTCCAGCATCAGTGACACAGTGAGACTCTGACCCAAAATATATATATTTGAGCATAGCAATATTCTCTTACTCATCTCTGTATTACCCCTCACATTGAACACATTAAATACTTGAATAATTGGATAAGTGAAAAAATGCTTATTTAGCTTTTCTACCTAAACATAGCTATTTGTAAACAAGTTGTTGCTAAAGGATATATTTATTTTTTGAGTCAGGGTCTCACTGTTGCCCAGGCTGGAGTACAGTGGTGCCATCACAGCTCACTGCAGCCTTAACCCACTGGGCTTAGGGGATACTTTGGCCTCAGCTTCCTGAGTAGCTGGGACTAGAGTTGTGCATTGCCATTCCCAGCTAATTTTTAAATTTTTTTGTAGACACATGGTCCTGCTATAATGTGCAGACGGGTCTTGAACTACTGGGCTCAAGTAATCCTCCACCATGGCCTGCCAAAGGGTTGGGATTATAGGCATGAGCCACTGTGCCCGGCCCTGTTAAAGGATATTGATAGGTAATATAGTATTTAGACCATGTCAGACAACAATACCGTATGCCTGGCTATTATCCTAGCCAAGCTGTCACTTAGCTTCCCCAGATTTTTAAGGCAACTCGAGGGACTTGTGGATATTCTAACTTCTTTAACTGACTCAATAGTGCAGACTCTGACTCCCCTTGTTCTTGTTGACTCTACCACACCCAGTACCCAACCACTTCACCTAGTTGCATTCAGAAGCTTTAGGTCTCCTAACCTTGTGGGAGAATGGGAGGGAAACCCTGGCATAATGGATCCCAGGCTCACATAGGGTTAACCTCATGTAGGACAAGTTCAGTCATTGTACACATGTAGGAAGGTGAGGATCCGTTAAGATATTTTTTTGAACTTTTTATTTTTTTGAACTTTTAATTTTTTTATTTTAAAGATGTGGGATACAATTCAGGGTTAGGTATACAAATGTTCATTATGCAGGTACCCTTGTTGATGAGGTGTGACCCCATTCCCCAGGCAGATTCCCACTACTGCCAAAGCTGCCTCCTGCCCCCCAGCAGTCTCCTGCTACTGCCAAACCTTTTCTTATAGTATTGTTCAAGGTCGCTTATGAGTGAGAACCACTAAGATTTTTTAAATCACTGCTTATTTGTAATAGAAGAGTTTTTTCTGGACACATCTGTGAGTTTGACTATATATTGCTATCTGTTTTGCAAAGCAATATTCAATTTCTGGCTAATTTCCTCAACCCCACTTGCAAACTGTTAAGAATCCTCCTAGCCGGGCTCGGTGGCTCAGCCTGTAATCCCACGCCTTTGGGAGGCTGAGGTGAGTAGATTGCCTGAGCCCGCAGGTTCGAGACCTGCCTGGGCAACTTGGAGAGACCTCATCTTTATAATAAATAAAAAAATTAGCCGGGTGTGGTAGCGGGCACCTGTAGTTCCAGCTACTTGTAAGGCTGAGGCAGAAAGATCGCCAGAGCCCAGCAGGTCGAGGCTGCGGTGGCCGGGAGCGGCCACTGCACTCCAGTCTGGGTGACAGAGTGAGACTCCAACTCAAAAAAAAAAAAAGAAAGGTCTTCTACAAGAAGAACTACAAAACATTGATGAAAGAATTCATAGAGGACACAAACAAGTGGAGAAACAGCCCACGCTCATGGATTGGAAGAATCAACATTGTTAAAATATACCCAAAGTATTCTACAGCTTCAGTGCAATCCCTGTCAAACTAATATCATTTTACACAGAATTGGAAAAAACAGTCCTAAAATTTATATGGAACCAAAAAAGAGCCAGTACAGCCATGCCATCCTAAGCAAAAAAGACAAAGCTGGAGGCATCACATTACATGGCATCAAACTATACTGTAAGGCTGTAGTAACCCAAATCAGCATGGTACTGATACAAGAGCAGACATATGGACCAATGGAACAGAATAGAGAATCCAGAAATAAATCCAAATACCTACAACCAACTGATCTTTGGCAAAGCAGACAAAAACATACACTGAGCAAGAGACCCTGGTCAACAAATGGTGCTGGGAAAATTGGATAGCTACATGCAGAAAAATAAAACTTGATCCCTTTCTCTCTCCATATACAAAAATTAACTCAAAATGGATTAAAGACTTAAATGTCTGACCTAAAAGCATAAAAATCCTAGAAGAAAAACTGTTTTAGATACTGTCTTAGGCAAGGAATTTGTAGCTAAAGCCCTCAAAGTAAATGCAGCAAAAAACAAAAATAAATAAGTGGAACCTAATTAAACTAAAAAGCTTCTGTACAGCAAAATAAATAATCAACAGAGCAAATAGGCACCCTATAGAATGGGAGGAGATATTCACAAACTATCATCTGACAGAGGGCTAATATCCAGAATCTATAAAGAACTCAAACAAATCAGCTAGAAAAAAGCAAATGACCTCATTATAAACTGGGCAAATGACATTAACAGATATCTCTCAAAAGAAGATATACAAATGGCCAATGAACATATGAAAAATGTTCAGGATCAGCCGGGCTTGGTGGCTCAGCCTGTAATTCTAGCACTTTGGGATGCCGAGGCGAGTGGATTACCTGAGCCTGCGGGTTCGAGACCCACCTGGGCAACTTGGCGAGACCTCGTCTCTACAATAAATCAAAAAAACTAGCCGGGCATAGTAGTGCACGCCTGTAGTTCCAGCTACCTGGAAGGCTGAGGCAGAAGGATCACCGGAGCCCAGCGGTCAAGGTCACTCCAGTCTGGGTGACAGAGTGAGACTCCAACTCAAAAAAAAAGAAAAGAAAAGAAAAATGCTCAAAATCACTCATTATCAGAGAAATGCAAATTAAAACCACAATGAGATCCACCATATACCAGTCAGGATGGTCATCAACAAAATCAAAAAAACAATAAGTGCTTACATGAATGCAGTGAAAAGGGAACACTTATACACTGTTGATGGGAATGTAAGTTCATATAACCTCTATGGAAATTGGTATGGAGGTTTTCCAAAGAACTAGAAGTGGATTTACCAATGATTCAGCAATCCTATTACTTGGTATCTACCCAAAGGAACAGAGTCGTTATACAAAAAAGACACCTGCACTTGTGTGTTCATTATAGCATAATTCACAATTGCAAAGATATAGAATCAACCTAAATGCCCATCAACTGATGAGTGGATAATGAAAATGTGGTTTATATCGTCTATGGAATACTATTCAGCCATCAAAAGGAATGAAATAATGTATTTTGCAGCAACTTGGAAGGAATTAAAGACCATCATCCAAGTGAACTAACACAGGAGAAGACCAAACCCCACATGTTCCCACTTACAAGTAGGAGCTAAACTAAGGATCTGCAAAGGCAGAGAGAATATAATAGACATTGTAGACCCAGAAGCGGGAGGAGAAAAGGGGTGGAAGGATAAAAAGCATCTACAGGTACAGTGTACTCAGGCAGGAGTGGTGAGTACACTTAAAGCTTAGACTTCTTTGCCACTGTACAGTGCAACCATGTACCCCCTAAAGCTATTGAAATAAAATAATAAATAAATAAGACTTCATAGGCCAGGCATGGTCATTCACACCTGTAATCCCAGTGTTGTAGGGGACTGAGGTGGGTGGATTTCTTGAGGCCAGAAGTTTGAGACTAGGCAACATAGCAAGACCCTGTCTGTACAAAAAATTAAAAGCTTAGCCGGGGCCGGGCTTGGTGGCTTACTCTGTAATCCCGTGCTTTGGGAGGCTGAGGTGAGTGGATTTCCTGAGCCTGCGGGTTTGAGACCTGCCTGGGCAGCTTGGCAAGCCCTCAACTCTACAATAAATAAATAAATAAGCCAGGTGTGGTAGCATGCACCTGTAGTTCCAGCTACTTGGAAGGCTGAGGCGGAAGGATCGCCGGAGCCCAGCAGGTCGAGGCTGCGGTGGCCGGGAGCGGCCACTGCACTCCAGTCTGAAACTTAGCCAGGTATGGTGGCACATGTGGTCCCAGCTACTTGGGAGGCTGAAGCAGGAGGATTGCTTGAGCCCAGGAGTTTGAAGTAACAGTGAGCTGTGATCGCACCAGTACACTCCAGCCTGGGTGATAGAGCAAGACCCTCTCTTTAAAAAACAAACAAAACCACCTTAGCTCAAAGAGTTGTTGAAGATTATAAGTAAAACAATTTGCATAACACAGACAGTAAATTGTTGCTATTAATATTTTATAAACTTTAATCCTTCTCTTGATAAAATTTAATTTGGCATTTTGTCTAGGTGATTACTGCTAATAGTCTTATTATATTTCTAGTTTTGCCAGTTGCCAGAGATGTCAAAACACATTTGCTATTTGAAATAGGACCCTGATTGTGCTCTAAGGACACCAAGTCTCAAAGCAGAGTGTTCCCTTCCTTTGTCTGCACTTTTGTTTTACTTTCTTGGTTCAAATCAGCCTCCGTTTATTGGACCCCTGTAGTGAGCAAAGCTTGGTGAAAAGATTCAGAGCTGATCAGGAGAAGTTTTCTGTCCTCAAAGAACTTACAATATGACATGTGCAAAATCATGGATGTGCACAGAAGGTTAAAGACACTTACCTGTCTGTACAGGAGCTGCCACTTTTACCATACAGAAAAAAGCTGGAGGAGCCAAAGCAGTAGTAAGAAAGGCTGCGCAGTCTTCAGTTATCTTCCAAAAAGGTAAGGGATAAAGAATAGAAAGTTCCTAGATGTAATAGTAATTTTTTTTTTTTTGAGTCGGATTCTCACTCTCGCCCAGACAGCCTCGACCTGCTGGGTTCCGGCGATCCTTCCACCTTAGCCTTCCGAGTAGCTGGAACTACAGGCACGCGCTACCACGCCTGGCTAATTTTTTATTTATGATAGAGATGAGGTCTCGCCAAGTTGCCCAGGCGGGTCTCGAACCCGCGGGCTCAGGCAATCCATTCACTTCAGCCTCCCAAAGCGTGGGATTACAGGCTGAGCCACCGAGCCCGGCGTAATACTAAATTTTTAAGAATCATTAGTCTCTCTTAGAATTTCAAATACAGATTTTAGAATGAAGGGTGTGGCTGTGTGCTGCAGTGGTTCCAAGATGAGGCTTTGGGATTGCTTTTTTGGAATTCTAGTTCACTTACTTTTGGAACCTTGAGTAAATCCTAACCCATTTATGTAAGCCTCAGTTTTCTGACCTGCAACATACAGATTGTAATAGGACATGTGTAACAACCTGGTAGGGAGGCAGGACAACCGTCATCCTCGTCTTACTGCTGAGGAAACAGGCTCAGGGAAGTTAATGTGGCCTGCTTAGAGCTTTTTGGACCAGTAAAAATAGTAACTGACACTGTTAACTCATTTCTTTGCAGGTACATCTTTCAGTTTATCACATTTCTTTTCAGCTATATCTAATTTGCTATTTAACGCATTGATCAAGTTTTTAATGTCAATGGCTATATTTTCTAGAACTGTTCGATTATTTTTTTCTGTTCTTTTCCCCATGTATGCATTAAAATCCAGGCCTCTAGGCTGGACATGCATGCTGATGCCTACAGTCCCAGCACTTTGAAAGGCCAAGGTAGAAGGATTTCTTGAGACCAGAAGTTCAAGACCAACCTAGGCGACATGAGACTCCTGCCTGGGCAATAGAATGAGACCCTGTCAATCAGTCAGTCAGTCAATAAAATAAAAATCCAAGCTTCTAATTATTAGGATCAATTTGATTCCTAGAAGCATTATTTCCTGTGCTTTTATTTTATAATACCAAGCTAGTTTTTTCTTTCTTTCAAAGCAAATATCTAGCAAAATGTAATTCAACAGACAAAATTCTCCAAAATACAATGTTACCCCTAAAAACATTTGAAACCATATGTACATTTTTATTGTATTGTTTCTGAAAGCTCCAGAAATCCAGAGTTTTGTGTTCTTGAAGTACGTTATGATCTAACATAAGGCCTTGCCCATAGAAAGCCTTAGATATTTGTTTCATTGTTCAGCGGAGAGAAAAAATTGTGTATGACTTCAGGTTTCTAGCTTGGGTGCTTAGCTACACTGTGGTGTACTAACTGACACACGGAGGGCAGGGGGAGAAGCAGAGTTTTCTTTTAGGGGTGGTGGAGGTAACGGGTTTAGTTTTATCATTCAGCTTCAGATTTCTCAAGCTAGTCTCTGGAGACACGGTTTAGCAATATGTTTTAAAGAAACAGTAGCCATGCCCACTGCCTTACAGAAAAAGAGTGCCTCCTTTCTGAGGGAAGCTGGTGTACTTGGCAGTCTGGTTTCTACAATGGGCATTCTTTCACCTTAGAAAGCTTACACTGTCCACACTGGGGCAGGAGCACCTCACCTTGAAACACTTTACACATGCTCAGTTTCATAGAATTTTTCACATGTTCTATTATTATCTCTAAATGGATATTCTGAATAAATCTCAGAGAAATGTATTCTAACCCGAAGAGAAGGAAGTTACAGAGCCAGCCCTGGGTAAAGCAAGGTGAGAGGAAGCCAGTAACAGCCTCTGAAGATTTATAGATGCCCCAAAGGTGAAGGTGTATCCTAAAATGCGGAACTGTAACCTTTATTTCAGCAGCCCACAGGGTGGTTTGATTTCTAGATGGCAATAATTAAGTTCATTTGACAAAGCTAGAGTTTTTTGTCTAGATACTGAATTAAATGTAGCAGAGTTGGGGGTGGAATTAGTTGGTGTTTATGGCCTTTACTACTCTCTCATGGTAGCCTGAATACTTGCAGGACTGACTTCAGCAGCCTGCCTCCATTTGTTTCTACCTGCTTCAGAAAGGAAGCCTGTTCTTATGGTTAAATTGCTTAACCAATTGTTGGTTTCTCTTTCAGTCTCACTTTTTCTGTGTCTTAACAGCTGTTTTCTTTTTTACTAGTGTTTGTTCACATATACATTCCCATTTGTCTGATCATGGATTTTTTTTCTTTCATAAACTTTTTCAAAATTTATTCCCTATTAACATTTACTGAAATAATTATTTTAAAATGGAACTTTCAGTGGCATCTCATAATACTCTGTGCTTTTTTTTTTTTTTCCCTGAGTTGGAGTCTCACTCTGTCGCCCAGGCTGGAGGGCAGTGGCACGCACCCGGCCACCGCAGCCTCAACCTGCTGGGCTCTGGCGATCCTTCCGCCTCAGCCTTCCAAGTAGCTACAGGCGAGCACTACGACACCCAGCTAATTTTTTGATTTATTGTAGAGATGAGGTCTCGCCAAGTTGCCCAGGCAGGTCTCGAACCCACGGGCTCAAGCAATCCACTCACCTCAGCCTCTCAAAGGCATGGGATTGCAGGCTGAGCCACTTAGCCCGGCTTTGTGCTGTCTTTAAATAGAAAAAAAGTCAAACCCTTTTCAGCTAGAGCACAGCTCTCACATTGGATGTTAAAATGGCAAGTGTTACTGAATGATGTTAACTTTCAGACTCTCTTTCAGACTCTTGGGGCTTGTCCAAAAAAAAAAAAAAGAAATTCCTAATCCCTCTTGCACCCACTACCCTCTTCTCTTGATACTTAAAGAAAGAAGCTTTTGGAAAGCTGCTGCCTTGGGGATCCAAATAAATAGGTCCATTCATGAAGATTGTCTTAAAGGGTTCATTGAGTACTGTTGCCCCCTAACCCTAAAGAATAGAAAGTGAATACATTAGCCCAGTTGTTGGGGAAGATCATCTCCATCATCCTGGGCAAATTACACAACCTCTGAAACCTCACTTTCCTCGTTTGCAAAGTGGGGATAAACAACGCTTTCCCCATAAAACTGTCAAGAGGAATATTCACTCAGCAACTATCCATTGAGTTCCCACCACCTGCCAGGCTCTGTTAGGCAGGAACAACACAGGCAGCAGCACATGAATCAGGGAGAGAGTGACTATCTAGGTGGAGCTGCTTTAGCTAGAGTGGTTAAAGGACTCTGAGAAGGGGATGTTGGACTGAGGATCAGAAGTGATGAAAAGGAGATTGTCATGTAAAGATAAGGCAGAAAGAATCGTACATTTGAAGCCCTGGTACAGAAACAAGCTTGATATGTCAGAACAGTGTGGAAAAGTGGCCAGGTACATGGCTGGCTAGATGGGCTAGGGTGAGACAGAGATTGGGTTTTACTCTGGATCCACTGAGACCCTATTATAGGGAATTAAGCAGGGAGGTAATATAATTTATGTTTCAAAACACATGAGAAAAAAACAGAAGACGACAAAGAGAGGTAGCATGGGCTAGAAATGGGGGGAAATTACTAGATTCGGGATATATTTTTAAGGTAGACCAAAGTAGGATTTGCTGGTGGATTGGATGTGGTAGGTATAAGACAGAAAGATGAAGAACAACTGGATTTTAACCCGAGCATTTCCTGGGCCAGGAAGTTTGTGGCAAAAGTTAGCAGTTTGGTTTTGGATATGTTAAAGTTCAGGTGTTTATCGCACATTTAGATATAGATGTCCAGAAGGCAGTTAATTCTGAGACTAGAGGTACAGGTTTGAGGGAGATGTCGGTGAGTAGATGATATCAGGAGTCAGCTGAATGAAGTCAGCTAGAGTGGGGAGCAGAGACCCAAAGACCAGGCCTGGGGCACTCTGGTAGGTTCAAGGCACCGAATGCAGGCCCAGGACTTAGCCTATACTAAAGGCCAGAATATGTACTGTTATTTTTTTAGGGGGCTTATTTTCTGGAGATATCCTCAGCTTCAGGTACTTAAGGTTGTAGAGCCATAAAAGGCCAGATGGGTCCAAACTTCAGTACTCCCTTTACCTCTTTCCCCCTCTTTAGGGAGCCACATGACTGCTTGTTGGGTACCTGTTTACTTCACACCTTCCTCCATGTCCTGGGTGTTTCTTAAAGAGGGCGCCTTGCAAGGGGTAGAATGTACTGAGGCATTGACTTTGGAACATTAAATGTCTTAGGTGGGGCAAGCTCCTATAGGGCCTTCTGCAGAGAAGTCCTGTGGTTTATGGGCTTACTAAGCTGCCTCTGGGCACCAGCTGGAATGAAAGTTTCTTTTCAACAAATACTGATATATGCAGTAAGGAGGAAGAGGGTCATAATGTTTTGTCACTGCAGTTACCCTGACACCTGTGCCCAAAGGCAGACTGTAGGCATGAAACCTGTGTGAAGATAACTAAAACATTGCAAGGAAGCTTCCACAAGACTTTCCATAAAAGCAGGGAAGGCCCAGTCACCAAGTTTACCCAACTTGAACATTGAGACTTATCCATAGTTCTGCCTCATCTGTGACCTCTCCTCCCTATGCGCTATCCTAGAGATTATCATTACTTTTCAAATCAAAAGAAGGCCAGAATTCAATTTCCATCTCACACACCGACAGGACAGGAATTGTTGGAACCCTGATATGAACCTTACTCAGACCTTGCAATTCAAATATCAGGTAAAATTTGTCTGCTTTGGCTGTGATGATGTCAGTTCAGATAAATTAACGAATGAATGAATAAGTCATTTCCAATGTATGCTTTTTCTGCTCTCTTAAAAGGCTTTCATGCTCCATGTCGTAGTCCACAGCGTACAAAAAGACATGGAAGAGCTGGACTTGTGCCCCAAGCCAAGCAGGTGTGCATCGAGTATGAGAGAGAGGAGACGGTGGTGAGTCCCTGGACGTTGCCTTCAGAAATCCATAAGCTTCTTCATGAGAGTCATGACTCCCTTCTGCGAGTAAGCATTGTTCCAGATTTGTTTGTCTAGTGATTGCTCTGTGTGTGTGTGTGTGTGTGTGTGTGTGTGTGTGTAGAAATACTGAAAGATTGTTAGGTTGGTTTGAAATAGTGATTCAGAGCTTTTACCCTTTTGGCTTAGTACTCCAGTGTTTATCTTTCACAATCCTCCTTTGTGTTTTCTTTTTAACTAAAAAGCAGCAAAAATGTAAGAACAGATCATTATACTACAGGTATGAAAATCCACTCTGCCCTCTCTTCAGAGCTGGTGCCGGCATCTAATTGTGTCTGATGATGTTCAGCTCATCGTCAGTATTGATGTGCTGGGCAACCACAGCCCTGTTTCACTTCCTATATCCTTCAGCCCTCTGATGGATGAACAGCTCTAGAATTTTGGGGAAGTTTAGCTCATGTTCTAGTTCTTTTTTCTTAGGGGCTAGCACTACGACTGACTGTCTTCTCAATGCAACAGGACTTGTCACCTACTGAAGAAGAGCCAGACCCTCCTACTGGGGTGGGTGGCACGGACAGCAGGTCTGAGAGCACTGGCAGCATCCTCAGCAAGCTTGACTGGAAGGCCATTGAAGACATGGTGGCCAGCGTGGAGGACAAGGGCCTTTCTGTCCACTGGGCCCTGGACCTGTAAGACCTGGATATCTATGTTTCCAACAGGCCAACACCTCAGTAATGTGGTTTTGAAAGATTTGTGGGCTTAATGAGGAGAAGCAATGAAGAAAGCAATGTGAATTTACCACCTGCAGCTATACCTGGATTAGCCATTTTGAGGGGAAAAATAAACACTTCTCAATAATTCTGCCTTCATAGGGAAAGGGTTGTTCAACTATAGATATGTTATATGTTTTTGTATTTGACTTATCATTAGACATAAATAAGTACATTTCATGCCAAGTTTGAATAATTAAACTTTCAATAAAAGCCTTATACCTTGCCTCCTCCATTACTACCCTCTGAGTTTTGAGAAACAACCTGATTGTAAAATAATAAAATAACTCCTTTCATTGAGAAGAAAATCACAGTCTCACCTGAGACTCAGTAGTGAACCCTATTTTATTTTATTTTTTATTTTAAGGATGTGGGGTACAATTCAGAGTTAGGTATATAAACGCTCATTATGCAGGTGCTCTTGTTAATGAGGTGTGCCCCCCCTTCCCCAGGCAGATTCCCACTACTGCCAGTCCTGCTTCCCTGCCCCCCCCCTGCAGTTTCCCATTACTGCCAATCACTTTTATTGTATGATAAATGTTCAAGGTCCGCTTATGAGTGAGAACATGTGATACTCAGTTCTTTGTTTCTGTGAAAGATCACTCAGTAGTATAGACTCTAAGTCCATCCAGGTTGCTGTGAAATGAACCCTATTTTAAAACATATCCTAAAATTCATCTGTACAGGGTTTGGCCTAGGAGTAAAAAGAAAAACTAACCACCTCTTCCTACTCCTGAGCTTCTAAATAAGCCAAGTTTCACATTGGTCGGGAGATCTTCGATCTTCCTCCCCACAGCTTGATAGCTTTGGAGGAAGAAACAGGGATGGATGCTTTAGGTGGAAAAGTAAGGAAATCTGACATCTGCCTCTAGAAGGCTCATCTTAGCCTTGTGAGAACCATACTCTGATCTTTTTCCCATTTTGTAATCTGATTTTTTTGTTGTTGTTATTAAGTTGTCCTTATATATTGTGGTTATTAATCCCTTATTGAACAGATAGTGTGCAAATATTTTCTTCCATTCAGTAGGTTATTCATTCACTCTGTTGATTCTTTTTTCATTTATTTATTTAGCCTGCTATTGACATCTTAACCATAAAGTCTTTGCTAGACTACTGTTCTAGAGATTTTGCTGTAGAGACACTCTGGTATATTCTATTGATTCTTTTTTCTTTCATTCATTCATTTATTTTTGTTGCCTGTGTTATTGGCATCTTAACCATTAAGTCTTTGCTAGACCACTGTCCTAGAGACTCTGCTGTGGAGACACTCTGATGCATTTTTCAGTTTATCAATTGCATTTTTCAGCTCTAGAATCTCTATTTGGTTTTTTAAAAATTATTTCAGTCTGTTAAATATCGCTGTTCAGTTTCTGATTACATCTCTGTGTTTTCTTGAAGTTCACTTAGCTTCCTCAAAAACGTTTATTTTGGATTTCTTGTCTGAGAGCTCACACATTGTCCCACCAGTGTTGGTCATGTTGTTGTGGTTAGTCCATTTGGTGAGATCATATTTCCCTGAATGTTTGTGATGCTTGTAGATATTTGTTGGTGTGTGAGCAATTAAATATTAGGTATTCCAGTTTTCACAGTCTGGCTTTGTTTGCACCTGCCTGTCTTTAGAGGGCCTTCCAAGAGTTCAGAAGGGGAGTGACTGTTGCATGTGCTAAGCCTGTAGTCACTGCTACTCTTTCTGCACTATAGGGCACCCTAAGCCCAGGTAGAAAGTGAATCTTTCAGAATCCTAGATACCCAGTCCTGATGGACTTGGGAAGATAAGGGGAAAATCCCTGGGTTCCCAGATCAAGTTCTTGGTTCACTTCACTCTTTCTGAAATGGAAGGAGTCTCTGTGTTCACCTGCTCAGAGTTGGGGGAGGGGTGGCACAGTCTGCCATGACTGCGATCGCTCTCACCATACTGGGGCGCACCCCTAGCCCACAGCCTCTCAGACCAACATAGCACTTGGACTCGTCAGAGGACCTCTGTTGCTATGTTCTGGCTGCTACTGAAGTTTGTCTGGGGCCTGAGGCAGCTGGTGGTGAAACAGGCTGGGACTTGGTTTTCTTTCCCTGGGTTTGGGGCAGGTGTAAATATTCTCTTCATGGGCATCAGCCTGGAACCACGAGCCTTGGTGCTGGGTTCCACTGTGGTGTGGTGGCAGAGTTCCAATGCAGAGTCCCACACTTCCTCCCTCTCTCTTCCTCCAAGCACGCAGACTCCCTCTCTCTGTGCGGTGCTGCCCGGTGTTGGAGGAGAGGTGGTGTAGGCAATGCAATACTCTTCCATGCTGCTTTTCTTGTTGCCATGCTAAAATCAGGTGCTGTGATCTTACACCTGAATTTTAGTTCTTGTGAAAGTGTTTTCTTGCATGAGTCGTTTTCAGTTTGCTATTCCTGCGTAGGTTAGGGGTGGGATGACCGCTGGAAGGAGTCTGTTTGGCCATCCTGCTCAGCCTGCACGAGGGAAAGTAGAAATGATGTTGAATGACCTCACTGGGATGGAAGAGAAGAATACACGATTGCCTCAAGTCCTCCCCAACCAAGAAAGATGGTAAAGGGTGGTGATCTGGGCAGAGCAAGGGTATCTCAAAGAGGAGGCTAGGGTCGGTTCTCTCAGTTTTAATTTCCAACATGGTGAATGTTGATAAGTATAACCACATAAATAAAAGCTCTGAGAATCTCCATAGTTTATGAGTATAAAGAGAATAGAAAGTTTGAGTACTGCTGTTTTAGGGCTAATAGTATGAATCCTTAACATATTAGACTTTTTTTTATTTTTTTTTTAATGTCAGAGTCTCGCTCTGTCACCCAGGCTGCAGCATCAACCTGCTGGGCTCAGGCGATCCTTCCGCCTTAGCCTTCCAAGTAGCTGGAATCCACAGGCATGTGTCACCTTTCCCGACTAATTTTTTTTTTATTTATTGTACAGACAAGGTCTTGTCATGTTGCCCAGGCTGGTCTCGAACCCCTGAGCTCAGGCAATCCTCTTGCCTCCGCCTCCCAAAGTGCTGGGATTACAGGCATGAGCCACCACTCCCGGCTAACAGTCTATTTAGAGTCCACATTGTAGCACTTTACCCCTGACATTTCACATTTCCTACTTCACATTTTGTACTCACCATTTCATAACTAGCTTTACAACTGTATAATTCCTTTTACCTGCTCACCCATGCTCTAAGCATTCAGTTGTTTTAAGAAATTAATTTCATTTTGCCTTTTCTTCCTGTAGATCCAGATTTCTATCTAGTATTTCCCTTCAGCCTGAAGAACATTTGTATTTCTTGTAGTGCAGCTCTTTTGTCAGATTATTATCTCAGGGTTTCATTGACTCAAGCATGTTTTTATTCTACCCTTGGCTTTTTGTTTTAATTTTTGTTGTATTATTTAAGGTATATAGTATGATGGTTTGATATACTGCATGAAAAGTATACAGAACACGATGCTGGATATTCTAGTGATTACTATAGTCAAGCAAATTAACATGGCATCAGTTTGTGTGTGTGTGTGCAAAAGTACCTAAAACCTATTCTCTTGAGAAGATGCCGGCATACAATACAATATTATTAACTGTAGTCTTCATGTAATATGTTAGATCTTAGATTTATTCTACCTACATAACTGCATATACTGTATAGCTGTATATACTGGGGTTTTATTTCTGGGCTCTCTGTTCTGTTGGCCTGTGTGTGTGTATGCCAGTACCACACTGTTTTGATTATTGTAGCATTGTAATGGATTTGGATCTCAGGTAGTATGATGCATTGTTGTTTTTGCTGAGGCCTGCTTTAGCTATTTGGGATCTTTTTTGTTTCCATATAATTTTAAGGGTTTTTTTCTATTTCCTTGAAAAATTTCATTGGAATTTTGGTAGGGATTATATTGAATGTGTAGTCACCTTCATTTTTGAAGGGCATTGTCACTTGATGTAAAATTTGGATTTGGATGTTACAGTTGCTTTCTTGCTTCCATTGTTTCTAGTGAAAAATCAGCCATTATCTCTATCATTTCTCTAAATTTAATACATGGTATATAATTTTTTTTACTATTTCAATATTTTCTTTTTGACTTTCAGCAGTTTGACTATGATGTGCATGGGTTTGATTTTCTTTCAGTGCATTCTCATAGGAGCTTTCTAAGCTGCTCAGATTGTAGGTGAATGTTTTTTCATGAAATATGGGAAATGTTCAGGCACTATTTCATTTTTTTTTTCTGCTTGTTCTCCTTAAAACTACATTTTCCTTTAATTCTTTAACCTTTTCTTTTGGTGCTTTGTATATATTTAAAATACCTACTTTGAAGCCTTTGGGGCATCTTGAGATTTATTTATTTATTTTACTGTTATCATTTTCCTGGACTCTGGGTCACACTTTCCCTTCTTTGAATGTCTAGTAACTTCTTTGTTTTTTTTTTACTTATTTTTTAGAGTCAGGATCTTGCTCTGTTGCCCAGGCTGGAGTGTGGTGGTGCACAGTGCAGTCATAGCTCACTGAAGTCTCAAACTCCTGGGTTCAATCCTCCTGCCTTAACCTCCTGAGCAGCTAGGATTACAGGCATGCATCACCATGCCTGGCTAATTAAAAAATTCTTTTTAGAGACAGGGTCTTGCCATGTTGCTCATGCTGGTCTTGAATTCCTAGCCTCTAGCAATTTTCCTGGCTTGGCCTCCCAGAGTGCTGGGACTGTAAGTGTAAGCTAATTTGTTATTGCATACTTTATATGATAGATGATTTGTAATTGATTCTGGGTTCTGTTCACTTATTCTGAAAAGCTGATGATTTTTATTCATATAGGCAGTTCAAGGCTAATCATCTTGAATATTTGAAAGCTTGGTTTAACATTTTGTTAGATCTGTCTGTGGAAAGCCCAAGATGTATCTCAAGTCTAACTTGGTAGAACATAATCTCCAAAATCCCTCCATTATGAATCTTTGGTTTTAGGTTTTATAGGCCTTAATCTAGGGCTCAATTCTTCATTCTGAGATGGACCTTTCTGGTGTTCAAGCTGGGTGTTTGGACTAGTAGTGAGTTGTGGGTGTTCTGCACTCTGGGCAGAGACTTCAACGTGCCCCACCACTGCTCAACTTCTAGTATCTCTGCCCTCCCTCAGTCTTCTCTCTGAATGTCTGGCTCCTTTTATCAGTGTCTAAACACAGAAGAAATATCCACATGAGCTTGTTTCAGACCCTCTACTTGTAAGGAAGGGTGTATACGTCAAAGGAACAATTTCCATATCTGAATTTTAAGTACCTGCCATGCTCAAGAATACCTCTTATTATCAAGAAAGCTCCCCAGTTCAGTTTCTCAAAACGTATTTTTATTTCCCTCACTTTTTTTTTTTTTTTGAGTTGGAGTCTCAGACTGGAGTGCAGTGGCCGCTCCCGGCCACCGCAGCCTCGACCTGCTGGGCTCCAGCGATCCTTCCACCTCAGCCTTCCAAGTAGCCGGAATTACAGGCATGCGCTACCACGCCCAGCTGATTTTTTAATTTATTGTAGAGATGAGGTCTCGCTGCCCAGGCGGGTCTCGAACCTGCGGGCTCAGGCAATCCACTCACCTCAGCCTCCCAAAGGCACGGGATTACAGGCTGAGCCACCGAGCCCGGCTAAAAACAAGTATTTAAAATATGTTCAACTGGGCATGGTGGCTCATGCCTTTAATCCCAGCACTTAGAGAGGCCAAGGTGAGAGGACTGCTTGAGTCCAGGAGTTTGAGACCAGCCTGGCCAACATGGTAAGACTTAGTCTCTACAAAAAAAGAAAAAAAAAATTGGCTGGATGTTGTGGCATGCGTCTGTAGTCCCAGCTACTTGGAGGCTGAAGCAGAAGGATCACCTGAGCCCAGGAAGTTGAGGCTGCAGTGAGCCATGGTCATGCCACTTCACTTCAGCCTGGACAATAGAGTGAGACACTAACTCAAAAATAAAAATGTCAAAATTCATAAAAGTGAAAAGCTAATCCCAGTATTAAGAATTTAAAAATTGTTTCAGATAAATGCAATATATTGATAAATATTTTTTTATTCCTTGTCTGTCCTAAGACTCAAGTGAGGATAGTAAAGGAACTTGAAAAATATATAAATCACCATAAATAGAATTGGAAAGGAGATATTACTAGATGAAAGCTTCCAATTAATTTTGTGAAGTGAGAAAGCAAATGAAGCAACAGGTGTAACAGGGTGGATGAAGCCATAATATAATTTCTGCAAAAGAGGATACTGATGAACAGTGAGCATGAGACTCAGAACTGACAAGCACAAAATGGGGCCTGCTAACACAACCATGACTTTTAGACTATGTGTACAATAGCTGCAGCTCATCTCTGCAACTTTTGTGCAAAGAATTCCTAGCACCTATGCTCCAAGTAGGAGTCCAGCTTCCACCTTAGAACAGAGGTCAGCAAACTAGCCCTCTTCCTGTTATTATAGATGAGGTTTTAATGCAATGCGACTTGCTATCCACTTACATACTTTTTTATGGCTGCTTTTGTGTGACCATGGTAGAGTTGCAAACATAGAATTTATGGCCTGCGAAGCCTAAAATATTTATTTTCTAGCCCTTTATAGAAAAAAAGTTTTCTGATCACTACCCCAGAGTGGAGCCCACCAAAGGAACTCAACCTATAATAATCTCAGGGCTTCAATAAATGTTTTAGTACCTCACTCTAAAACCTAAATGGACAATTAGGCGTCACTAGATGCATGGAGAGAATCCTCATCCTGAAAAGGAGAATCCAACTTAAAATAGGCAAAATAATAAACAACACATAAGGAAAAAAACACATAAGGTTTTTAAAAACAGTTTTAAAACAAGTCGTTATGCTCAGGACCAGAGTGAACTCTACTGTCACTTTTCTTTGAGGTTATTTCTGCTGGAATAAAGGGAATTTATATTTCTGATTGGTGAGTGGTAAGTGTTTGACTTGTTCCCCATTTCTTGAGTGCAATATGTGTATTAAAGCTAGGTGTATGTGACTGAGTACTCTCTCCCTACCAGTAGGGATTAGTGGGTGAGGGGTAGCAACTTTTCTGTCATAGGCTGGCTAAGTAGGTGAGTATCTGTCTTGCAAAGGACTTTACCCAGAAGACGATGGATCACAAGGCCTAGCTCAGAAGACAGCGGCAAGCTTGACAGTGGTTGCAGGTCCAGGCTACAGTATGTTCTCTATTCTGGCTTTATTAACAATAAATAAAGCTGTTAATTTTACCTCCATCTGTCTGGCTCCAGTTTATAACTCTAATCAGAACTCCAAGGAGTAAGGAATGTGATTTCTCAGCCTTCATAAACCTGAATGCATGATGTGTGTGACTTGAGCCCAGGCCTCCAAATGGCAAGTGAGAATTCAACTTTTTATTTTACTTTAACCTGACAGATACAAGATGTTGCATTCACAAAATAAGCTACTGTGTGAAGGGAACAATCAGGGAACAAGGAAAAAAACCCTTCGAGATTTAAAATACAGCTGAAATAAATTTAATGAAAGACAAGATAATGTTGGAAAATCCTCATAGAAGAGCCAAAAACAACAACCCCCCCCAAAACAATATTAATGTAGAAAGAATAATATCCGACAGAAATCTCAGGATAAACTAAAGGGGTTCCAGGAGATCCAAGATGGCCACCAGGGAATAGCTGACTTGTGCTTCTCTTGCTGAGTGGAACAGAGAAGGCAGACCTAGCTGATGGCAAACTCAGGTGGGTTGAGCAACTTTGGACAGGAGGAGCACCCTGCACCCCACAGAGGACACTTCGAAGACACTGGGACCAAGGAGAAGAAAAACTGGATGACTGACATTGGAACCAGGGCACCCCATTCCTGCTGCACACCAGGCTCACATAGGACCTACAGCTCTGCCTTGTGTGTGAGAAAGAGAGTGAATATCCTTCTGTCTCCCAGAGTGGCCTATTCTGAATGACACAAAAGGTTCTAGGACAGCAGGACCTTATCTAGCTATAAAACAGCAAAACTAAATATCAATAATAAAAGTTGCTCCTCACAGATGAAGAAGAACCAGTGGAAAAACACTGATGATTATCAAAGCTTTAAAGAGACATCACCTAAAAAATCAGCTACCAGTCACCAAACAATGGGAGCCATGTAGAACGCCCTATCCCCGATGACAGACACAGAGTTCAGGTATTGGATGGCTAAAATGAGTAAGCAAAGCCATGAGAAACTGGAAGCCAAACTCAAGTCATGCAGGAAGTAAAAGCTGAGTTAGCCAATGTAAGAAAGGTCCATTCTGAAGTCCTGGAAAAGAAGAACTTCCTCTTGGAATTTCAAAGCACAATAACAGGCCTAGGGAGCAGAATCAATCGGGCAGAGGAAAGAATCTCAGAGCTTGAAGACCAAAACTCAGTCTGTCAAAAACATAAGAGAAAAGGCTCAAAGAGAATGAGCAAAGTCTATGAAAGGTGTGGCACTATGTAAAGAAGCCAAGTCTATGATTGACTGGAATCCCTGAAACAGAAGGGAAAATTGAGAACATCCTAGAAACAAACCTTTCATGAGGTCAACCAAGAAAATTTCCTATATCTTACCAGAGAGGCAAGATATTTGAAGAACTCTAAAGGTACTACACAAGAAGACCATTCCCAAGACACACAGTAATCTGTCTCCACAAAGTATTAAAAAAAATTCCCTAAAGGTATCTAGAGAGAAGGGTCAGACCATCTACCAGGAAAGAATCATCAGATTTGCAGAAGACTCATCAACTGAAACCCTAGAAGCAATTCTAGCCAAGAATTTTCTAACCTGCCAAGCTACACTTCAAGTGATAGATAATTAAAATCATACCCAGACATTCATTTCCTAAGAGAGATGCTCAAGAAGGTCTTGAACACAGAAACAAAAGAATGGTTACACCAGTCACAAAAGCACAGGCAAGCACAAAGTTAACAGCATACAGGTCATTCTAAAAAAAATCATATATATATGAAAATAAAATTATGTATGTATGACAATAAAAAGGAAGCAAAGCAACCCCTTATGACAGGGATAAACTCTCACATATCAATAATTAACTTGAATATGAATAGACTGAATGCACTACTAAAAAGGCAGAGTAGCAAACTGGACAAAGCAACGTGATCCAACATTCTGCTGCCTTCAGGAAACCCATCTTACTGCAAAGGACACCCACAGACTCAAGATAAGAGGCTGGAAAATGGCCTTCCAGGCAAATGAAAAACAGAAAATAAGGGTAGCTATTCTAGTATCACACAACAGTCTTCAAACCAATAAATTTTTTTAAAAAAAGACACAGAAGGACACTACATAATGATAAATGGCTCAATCCACCAGCAAGAAATAGCCATCTTAAATATATATGCACCCAACATAGGAGCACCTGGTTTTATAAAACAATTGCTAAGTAAACTAAGAAGACATAGATACTCACACAATCATAGTCGGAGACTTCAATACCCTGCTAACAGCCCAAGAAAATCCAACAAGATCTGGAACCTTAATTCAATACTCAAGCAAATGGATTTAACAAACATTTACAGAATGCTTAACCCACATGAATGTGAACTAATTCCAAAAGGTTGAAGTAATCCCAAGCACCTTCTCAGATCACAGTGGAATAAAAGTAAACATAACCACCAATAAGACCCCCCACAAACAGACAAATACTTGGACACTAAATAACATGCTACTGAATGACTATTGGGTCAACACAGAAATAAAAAGATTCCCAGAAACAAACAAAAAGACATCAGAGTCTCTGAGATGCCATAAAGTGATCAAAGGGAAATTCATAGCATTATGTGTACATATCAACATAGATTACAATTAAGCAGCCTAATGTCAGGGAACTGGAAAGGCAAAAACTTCTAAATTCTATGTTCAGTAGAAAAAAATCCAGATTACTAAAATAATATCACAATTGTCTACTATAGACAAAAAAAATTAGAAAGAATCAAGACAAAAAGCTTGTTCTTCAAAGAGACAAAATTGCCAGACCCCTCACCCTCTTGACTTAAAAAAGAGTGAAAGTCTGAATAAACATAATTAGAAACAAAAAAGGTGATGTCACAACTGACTCTGGAAATTCAAAAGATTATCAGTGATTACTGAACATCTGTATGCAAATAAACTAGAAAATCCAGGGGAAATGGAGGATTTCCTGGCATCACACAACCTTTCAATATTGAAACAAGAAATTGAAATCCTAAACAGACCAATGACAATCCAGGAAATCAACTCAGTTATAAAAACTCTGCCAAAAGAAAAAAAAATCCACCAAAAACTCAGACCAGCTAGTTTCTCAGCTAAATTCTACAAGACACACAAAGAAGAGCTGATACCAATCTTTTTGAAAGTATTCCAGGCAATCAAGAAGGAATTCTCTCTAGGTCATTTTATGAAGCCAATATCATTCTGATCCCCCAAACTGGCGAAGATCCATCAAGGAAAGAGAATTACAGGCCAATTTCCCTGATAAACTAGATGCAAAAATTCTCAACAAGATTTTAGCAAATCAGATCCGACATTACAATGTCCATCTACCATGACCAGGTGGGCTTCATTTCTGGGATCCAGGACTGGCTCAACATTTGCAAGATTATAAACATAATTCAGCACATTAACAGGAGTAAAAATAAGAACCACGTGATTATCTCAATAAACACAGAGAAAGCACCTGACAAAACCAGCAACTTTTTTTTTTCTTTCTTTTTTTGAGTTGGAGTCTCACTCTGTCACCCAGACTGGAGTGCAGTGGCTGCTCCCGGCCACTGCAGCCTCGACCTGCTGGACTCCGGTGATCCTTCCGCCTCAGCCTTCCAAGTAACTGGAACTACAGGCGCGCTACCACACCCGGCTAATTTTTTGATTTATTGTAGAGATGAGGTCTTGCAAAGTTGCCCAGGCGGGTCTCGAACCCACGGGCTCAGGCAATTCACTCACCTCAGCCTCCCAAAGTGCGGGATTACAGGCCGAGCCACTGAGCCTGGCCAGCAACCCCTTTTGATAAAAACCCTTGAACCCCTAGGCATAGAAGGAACATTCCTCACAATAATAAGCGCTATCAATGACAAACCTGCACCTAACATTTTGCTTAATGGGCAGAAGCTGGAAGCATTCCCTCTAAGAACTGGCAAGACAACGATACCCATTCTCACCCCTCCTGTTCAACGTAGTACCGGAAGTCCTAGCCAGAGCAATCAGGCAAGAGAAACAAATCAAGGGTATCCAAATAAGAAAAGAAGTTAAGTCGATCTCTCTTTGTGGATGATATGATTCTATACCTAGAAAACCTTAGAAAGTCTGTCAGAACCTTCTTGCACTGATAAGTGACTTTGGTAAAGTCTTGGGTTACAAAATCAACAATAAAAAATAGTTACATTTCTTTTCTTTTTTTAAAAATTTACTTATTGTAGACAGGAAGTCTCGCCAAGTTGCCCGGGCTGGTCTCGAACCCCTGGGCTCAGACAATCCACTCGCCTTGGCCCCCCAAAGTGCTGGGATTACAGGCTAGCCATCAAGTCTGATCAACAGTTGCATTTCTTTTTTTTTTTTTTTTTTTT